>NW_008592711.1:0-12579 GCF_000691845.1 Merops nubicus
CTTGTTAAACTTCATCAGGTTTCTAAATCTTCAACATCGCTGTATTTAGGGGGAACTCCTTTGCAATATAGAGCCTTTGTGTGTCCTTCATATACCTAAGGCAGGAACTTACTCTTTCCTTATCTCTAGCAGGGTCTTTCTGTATCATTTTAGTTTCAGCTTGTCCTATAGTTTCTGCTGTCTTGGTCCTTCACCAGGGTCATTCCAAGCAATATGTTGATGCCTGCTGGACTCCTCTGTGATGATAGTTTTCCCAGGAAGAACAAGTTTCTTAGAAAAGTCAAGGAAAGCACTCCTACGCTCTGTTCTCCAATTGCTAGATGTCTGCCAGATGAGGAAGACCTCACTCCCTGTGATTCCCATTCAACTTGCTCTAACAGAGTTTTCCATATAGTATGCATGTAGGATGTACAGCACACAATCATTAACAATCTGCACCCACATTGCAGAGATTCTGTTACTGCCCATCCATTTGTGCAGCACATTGGGGAGCATCATATCACAAAAAACATTTTTTGTGGTTTTCCTGATCAGTAATTCTCCATTTGCAACACAGGAGTCAGTATTTCAGAAAATGCAGATGTTGCTGAATTAGTGGTTCTGTGGCACTTAAATCCCCCTGAGCAACATAACTGAGAGACCTCCCCCTGGATTTCCAGTGACTATGTTTTACAGTAAATGAGTGATAAAAGATGCTCTGCTTGGATTCTTGTCTTTGCCAATAATTTCCAATATATAGGAAGAGAATGAAACGTTTAAACTCGGGGACGGGGGATTAAAGGATATCCATGATGAATGAGCTGTAGAGCTGAACAGAATTTGTTGTACATCCTGACCAATATAGCAGTGAAAGTAATCAATCCATTACCTCTCTACTGAGAGAAATGGCAGAGAGATAAGAGGATAATGAATGCCAGGCACAATACTGATAAGAAAGACACTTAAAATGACCAGCCAGAATATATTCCATAGTTAATAGTGCTGACAAAAACAGTGACAAAGTACTAATTTATTCATGGAATAAGAGCCATTCCTGTGAAAATCAAGGTAGCATTTTAAATTAAGGGAACTATTGAAATCAGGGGAGCCTTATTAACCAGTAGCCATTAATGAAGTATTGTAAAAAAGAATACTCTTAAGGGCTCATTTTGCCATTAGCATATGGTCAAATTGCAAAACCCTGTTACTGACAAACGCAGATTTCTTTTTTTCTCTGCCAAACCTTTCTGGCTTTTTCCTTAACCCTTTTCTTTAATGCAGCAAAAATTCATATGAACCTCTACATATTCACATGCAGCCTGAATGGATAATGCTTTTGCCCAGTACCGACATGCCCCTATCCTACAATCTTTCAAGAGGCTGACCTAGATTTTGAGTCCAATAATAACATTGCGTACTGCCAAGACTGAAATTTAAATATATTGGATGATTCAAAATGCAACACTTAATTAAGAAACCACACCTATCTAAAAACTGTTAGTTTTTCTCTCTCTGTGCCTGCAGATTGTGCTGTATGAACATACTGTGCAACATGAAGTGCTGGAGATATATAAGGAACAGCAGTGACTGTGTTGAAAGAAATACAATAATAAAATCTCCATTTGCTCCAAATGGCTAAGGTTACGACTGAAAACTAGGCTGCTCCATCCTCATTTTCTTTTCAGATTTCATTATACCATTTCTTAAATGTTTATACTATTTCTAAGAATGTTTGGGGTCATTATCTGCTTGGAAACTGAACCGGTGGTCAAGTGTACTGTCTTTCCTGGTACACAAACAAGCTGTCTAACCATATAACCTTCTGACCTAAAAGTCAATTATTAAAACTTTAAAAAAACTTATTTTCAACAAACATATCTCCCAATTATTCAAAGAATCTCTTTCTCATATTTCAGTCCTGGTGCCAGACAGAGATTGGTTTGCAGGGTTTATCACTTCCCACATACAATAATTTTCTCCCTGTATGTCCACGACAGATACAGAGCTGTACTGTCAAGATTTGCTGTCTCATCTTACACAAAATTAAAACATAACTTTCAGGGACTTAGCGATATTTTGAGAATTCTATTTTTATATAAAAGCAATTTTATGTATCCATTACAGTTAGGACATTATCTATGCTAATAAATGTGCCCACCACAAACCCTATCCAGGCAATTACATCTTTCTTCTTTTCTAATAAGGATGGTGAAAGATTTTCATAAGCTTAAAAGTATTAGTTACTTAGGTCCTTGACTAGAAAGTGTCTGAGGGAGAAAACAGTCGCCAGATTAGGCAAAGGCTTCTTTGATGGGCACCACGGAAATGCTTAAGGGGCAGGGAAAACAGGTTTTTAATGTACATATACAACACCTTCTTTTGCAACTGAACTCGCAGAGCAGACGGCTGCAAGACAGAGGAAACAGGCTTCAGATCCCCCAGCTGCCTGCATTAACCCACAGCCACTGAAAGCAAAAAGAGGGCTCGCCGGGTACTCTGAGCACAAAACAGACTTTTATTCAATTCCATCTGAGCTCACGCAGAGATAGTGACAGTTTTCTCAAAAGGGAACACAACTCTCCTTCTCAGCTCCCAGCGTCGATAACGAGCTGCTCTAATCGCCTTAGAGTGGCTCAGAATAACTGGGCAAGGGAAATACTGCCAAAAATCTGCTGAAGCAACCCCTGGTTTATGCTGAAACTATGCTCTTCTGTCACGTTCTGTTCTCAGTTTTCCAGCTGCAAATCTGCCACGTTACCATGGGTAAACAGAGAATTTTGAGAGACCTGAGAATTCTCTTGGGTTTCCAATACCCTCCTCCCTAGGGTTACAAAGCCTTCCAAAACCTGAACTGCACCCTCAGTACTGGAGATTCAGAAAGCAGATGATACACTCCCCACCTTCCCTCCTACATCCTCCCTCTCCCCTCTTTCCTTCCTGTCTGCCTTTTTCTATTTTTTCAGGAATCCTGTATCACTTTTGGAGGCCTTGTCCTTCCTTTAATGACTGGAGTTGGCAGGAGTGGATTTTGTGGGTTCCCAGAGGAACTCTGTCACGCTTCCCTGCCTTGTGGGAATATTCCCCATCAGTTCTAAAGAAGCTGCAACCCAAATCTGTGATGACCACTGAAAGGAGATTCTGTCAGTAGCCCACAGTGACCATCCTCCTAATATAGACTCGGACTAAATCACCTCTTTGAGGATTATTTCAATTAATGAGAAACTAATTCACTTCTCTAAGTGAGTGTGGTCTTTTCTGGTTTACTTTGAACATAAGGTTTGGTACAATTGGGAAGAATTATATTGAAACCACTCAGTGCTCATCAACACCAATCCAACTGACAATGGTTTCCAGCTTACAAAGCAAGATGAGGAATATGAGGAATAAATTAAATGAATAAAATTAAAATGTCAGCAGAGAAAGTAACTAATCTCCATCAAGTCTCTTATGTAATCCAGACCCTTTTGCTGCTGCTATTATTCAAAACCCTTAGGGAAGCAAGGATCTAGGTCATCTGCAGGATAAAGCGTCTACTATCCAGGAATCAATATTCACAGTAGTAAATTAAATTATGGTACTCTCTATGCAAAGAGTTTTATTATTAGAAGGAGTGTTGATAATTTAAACTCAACAGGAAAAAATAAATGTAAGCTATCAGGTAAATTTTTCACCATGGCACCTCCCTATATACCATGCTGTCACTTAAGCTGTCAATAACTTTTCAACTTTCCATATGGATACTATAATGATAAGCTTAGATAAGCCAGTGCATCTGTTGGAAGGGCCATTTCAATTAAGACTGATGAAGTTATATTGCCATTAACACTAAAAAAACATCAGCACCACCAATGAGGCATCTGAGACATCCTACAGCACGCAAATGGCATTTGCAATGGGAGTTTAACCACAGTGCTGTGGTAACAGAATTTCTAGTGCCTAAAATATGATAGAGAAGTTGATTGAGAGGAATGCTGGTCAACCAGCTTTGCAGCTTTAAGAGCTGCCAGTAGCCGCAATGTCTCGGTGTAGTCTCCTACTATTTCCTCCATGTTTTGGTGGTCAGATGGTATTTACCTATGACCAACATCCCAATTTAAGACACTGTCCAGATGCAAAAGTCAAGCCTTATGACAGTTTTCAACCTAATTGAAGCTGATAGCATACGATTAGGAACTGAAGGCAATTGTATAACATTTATCTAAGCAGTCACATTTCTGTTTTTAAACGTCCACGGAAAAGCTTCTCATTTCATGGTACATTATGAATCACATTCACTGCATTAACTGATGAGGAAGGCAGACTGGTCTGATTGATTGCTTAAACTGGCAGAGCTCAACTCATCTCAACTGCACACTCTGGGGCATTCATGTGCTGCTCTCTGCACTGTGCCGAGTGCTGGCGCAACCCCGCAGCCTCTCTTGATCCAAAGCAAAGGGAAGTGGCCCAAGGGAAAGACTTACTTCCACTTTACATCTCTAACAACACCCTGTTTCCTTGTCTAGCACTGGCCATGACATTTTTGACTCAATTTCTCTTTGTAATCTGGTGAGAAAAAATGAAACGTGTAGATCAAGGAGTAAAGTTGCTAAAGAAATGCAGCACTATTCATATAGGAGAATCGGCTGATTCCTTTTCTCAGACATATATTCCCACACAAAAGACTTTATAAAGCCACATAACAATGCTACTTTGGGAAACTTCAGAAACCTGGCATTCTGAAGACTGCAAGTAAAGTGTTAATATCAGAATCAAGGAACGAGAGAAAGAATTGCTTCCATTTTAGCTCAGCAGTCATGCAAGGTTCAAATACATCCAAACGCCGGAGTCACAGTTTGCTAGTTTCTTACAGAACACCCGAGGCTCAGCTTGCAAAGGAAATTAGGAAGGTTTTCCTTAATTGTTTCCCGAGTGTACAGATGACAACACATAACTACAATTAATATATTCTTCTGCTTAATTTGGGAGGTGGAAGGCATTACTATGAACCAGTGCTCCTCTTGCCAAATGAACCAGCAGATGCAGCAGGCCCAAGAGATGCTGAACCTTCTGATCCCAAAGACAGCCAAGTTGTCATGATGCTTCGGCAGCATCAGATGCCTTTGAGGAACATGAAAGCACCAGGCACTGCACACCAACACGTGGAACAGGTTTTCACGTGCCACTCCAGCCGACAGCGTCTGGGAAAAGCACCCGTGCCTGTCCCTCCAAGTGTGTGTGACATCTAGGTGAGGGGAAAGGACCTCCTGAGGTTATCATCTCGCTCTTGCTTCTATCGTGCTCCTCTGCCATTCACAGACACAGAAACGTCAAAGTCACAGGACCCACCATGCCTGTCAGAACAAAGAGCTTCTGTCAAGCGCCTCTGCTAATCATAAGTAAAGTGTCACCAAAAAAAATTTAGAAAAATGGAGAAAGGAGGGAGCAGATGGATGCACATAGGACCTGGTAGTTCAATTCTGGCTGCTTCTCCTCAGCAGTCAGATTGCAGCAATAACAATGGGCTTGCTTTCCTGATCCTATCCCAGCCAGATGATTAAATACCCCTTTTTGTTACTGCAGTCTCCCAGTGACTGAGATCTCCTCTGGTTATAGATGAACTATTCCTAATCATAGTGAAAAACATCACAAAAGCTGCTGCATTCTGTAGCACTCTGCATTCACTTATTTGGTGAGGGCAATGCAAAAAAATAGTAAAAATTGAAAGCTATTACACATTAACCTACCTGGCCTAGAAACATGTTTAGAGCACGGTTCTAAAGGACCCTTACTATGTTTGAGCATCCAGCAGAATGTATTGCCAGAAGACAACTGATGACAAAACTGAAGAGCAGCCAGATCTGAGCAGAATCCAAATCCTACCCTTTTTATTCTCTCTTTATCAAGCCCAAATCACACTCCCTCCAGCTCCTCTCCCTCCCTGTCTCTACACACACTGAGTTAACAAAAAAATTTCTTGTAGCTGTTAATGAAAGCTTATAGCCTGCAATATACTGTTGAGCTGCCCTGATTCTATCTAATACACATTTTATTATTTCAGGATTAATAACAAGAACAACCGACAACACTACAATACACTTACATGGCACCTTAATTTGAAGATTGCAAAGGATATTACAAAAGACTGAATAAGTATTAATACGCCTTTGTCCCCGGCTAGCAGAAAACACTGATACACACACAAACAAAACTCATTTGGGATCTGAACAAAGAATCCTCAGCTCTGTGTGAGGAGGATGCCTGCAAGCCTGCTCGTATGCATATCTTTAATTAGATATTAAGCTACTCATCTGCCCTGTGATGGAGGTCAGTATGCCACTGCAGCAGCTCAGCCAGCCCAAAGCAGCCGCGGCTGGCTCCAGGGACTGTGGCCCAGGGCAGGAGTGGGTCGTGCAGTACCGTCAGGCTCACCTCTCCTGCAGCCACTCTGGTTTACATGTTTTCTTTTTATATTTTATGGATCACACAGTTGAAACCAACGCTGTATTATGGCTTTGCAGTCAAGAGTTAACTGCACGGCATTCATTTATTCCTCCGCACTTTAGATTTTATCAGAAAGTTCTGATTACTTATCAGTGCTGATGCCATATGAATTACATCAAGATGAAGAATTTACATGAAAATAAGTCATCAGCTCTTCATGCTGAGTTCCATATGACTTCAGAGAAAATGATAACCTGTCTATATAGTTTAAACTTCCTCCTTTAAAATCTCTTTATAGCGTTCTATAGGAAGGATGAAAACCTTCCCCCTTTCTCCTCCCACCCTCCCATCACAAAAAAAAGAACAGAAAAGGATGCTATTATCTGTTAAATTAGGGATCCAGATAAGTTTACAAAAGCATATATACTTTTAAAATAATCTCATAATTCTTATACTCCAATCAGACCATAATAATTTACGATTTTATAGGCCTTATCTGTATGATCTTATTCATAATTTTAAATGTATAAATTCTTCCAAGCTAAAATGACCTATCTGTGTATAAAATATACAGATCACAACATATTAGTAAATGCTTAGATCATAATATGGTTGAACTGCAGTTTCATTTGTTGTGTGTAAAAGAGAAATGTAACTTATGTTCAGAATTTGAATGCAAAGTTGAAATGATCCAATACCAAATTGTACACACGTATACAAATACACAGCTTCATTATTTTTACAATTAATTTCTTCAGATCCAACAGCATCTACGTGAGGTTTAAGCCCACGTTAATTTCTGAACATTTGGAAGCAGTCTCCCAGCATGATGAGACTTAAACATGTGTTTAATTGTGTGCTTTGCAGCCCACTTGAAATGAGCATTTAAATTATTGTTAATTGTGGCTACTTTTTGCTAAAGCTTCCCATCAGCAGATCTCTCTCCAGTTTCAAAAGGAAGGCAATACCATAAAGCACAGACTCCAGGCTCATTGGCTGCTCTACAGGACATGTTAGATATGTACATAAATCATTGCAGGACTAAGGTCCAAGTCAGTTTGGAGTTTTGACTGAAAGCTTTTCTTTCTGTAATAAACTAGCATTCAGCTCACCAAAAATGAACCCCAAACCAGATAAACTACGTTTGGAAAAAAAATCAGCTGGTGTAAACTGGTTGTACCACAGTATGCTAACTCTATAATGGC
The DNA here is from genome assembly GCF_000691845.1 of Merops nubicus. Classification (NCBI taxonomy): domain Eukaryota; kingdom Metazoa; phylum Chordata; class Aves; order Coraciiformes; family Meropidae; genus Merops; species Merops nubicus. The sequence continues at coordinate 7,605 of NW_008592711.1, forward strand.
CATAGAGAACATGGCCAAATTTAAAATGCATCACCATAAAGAAAGCAAGCACCCTCTCTTCCAATCCAAAGCCCTGAAGAGACGTATTTTTTTCCTGAAACAATTATAAATAACTAAAAAACCCAGAATTTGGTATGAAAGTGCCTCCCACACAGCCATCTCCACATCACTGTTAATGTGTTGCTGTAACATTTTCTGTGAGGGATTATATATTCTAGCTTTTGCATATCCACTGAGTTCAGTCATTTACTTCGATTAATCTAAACGTAGTTACAAATAAACATTTGAAAAATATAGGAAAAATGTGATTTTATTTTTCAATTTTGTGCTTTAAGTTTGCCTTTATTCACGTCTTCCTGCTCTTCCCCTAGAGAGATACATCTCCCTTGCCTCAATTTTCAGAGATGAGCCTTGTCACTCTATTACTCTTAGTCTGAACCTGGGAGATAATAGGGTAAATTTGACAAAACCTGTGCAGGAAATGAGCACTCATTCATTTATTAGTGAGTCTCACTGGGCACCATTAAACTTGTAATAAAAAAGTTATCGAAAGGAAGAGAACAAACCTACTGAATTAGAAACTCAGAGGCTGGTGAAGTCTGCAGCTTTTTCACTAATTCCCAACAGGTTGTTAATGGACAACATTGCTTCCAGCTACAGGGAATTAAGGAGTTAACACTTAAGGCTGACAGGAAGAACAAATTATGATCCCATTGTACAACACTACTTGCTCTGTATTGCTGCCAAGGGGCAACAAAGGTTGGGGACCAGTGCACTAATCTTATTGCATAATTATAATATTACCTTTCAACCCACTTCTGTGAAATCCTGAAGCTCTGCATGAAGTGTAGGTGACTACAGCAATCTGGAGATGAGCAATACTGACTTGGGGAGTCTCATTTCACCAGCCTAGAAGTGATCACGCAGGATAATTGGAGATGGTTAGTGGAGGTATATGTATCTCTGGTAAATTCTTGAAATGGTACGTTGTATCCATTTCCAATTTATGGGATAAGTACACGAAATACTGAGGCTGGGTATCTTGGGAGATTTTATGAATATAAATAAAACAAAATATACTTTGGAAAGCAAGTTTGGTAATAGTTTTCATATTCACTGATAAATCAACTTTACAAATGTTCATGAATTTTATGATTAATGCTATTAGTTGTTAATTAGCTAAATAAATATGATTAACTGTGTGAATTTCTCAACCCTCCTATCTGTTGCTTAGATAAACAGTTACATAGTGAATGCTTTATTACATACATAAAAATGTCTCATGTTATAATGCATTAAGTACATATTGATGTTACATTTCCTTCCTGTGATATATGCATTAAGTCCTAAGCCACTTTGAAAAGAAACTACAGATCTTAATAATTTATGTTCCAAGTTTTAGCCAGGATTATCAATGGTAGCTTTTGAACTTTTTCTTTTAGTAACATAATATATCATAGTAAAAATGCACAGACAAGCGATGTGTCAGTTTGATTTTTTCCACCTGATTCAGCAACCCAAAATTCAGACACAGCAGTTTAAGCAGAGTTGCACACTGAAGAATTTAAGTCTAAGCATTTAATCTGTTCTTTCCATAAATTTCTGCTGCTTGTGCTATTATAATGATGTTACCAGAGGAAGTTTATTTATATCGCAGATTTTCAGCGTCAGCACATTCAGAATACAACAGCAATCGTTCATTCAATAGCTAACAGCAATGTAATAATATCATCACTAACACTCTAAATATCAAAAGAGCATTTAGAGAAAAGACAACAGAAAATAAAGTCACTTTGAACAATCAGTAACACAGAATTCAGTAAGCCCAAAATGTACCTTCTAAGTACACGTAGGCATGTGCCAGTGCAGAAATGAACACCAATTATGCACTGCTATTCTGCAACAACAGGTTGCATATAATTAAGCAATAATAAATAAGATGATCTTTACGGGCCCATTAACAGGAACACAGGCTCTAGAGAGTAGCATTTTAAAATTTTAAGCCCCGTGCATCCCAAAACATCTCAAGAGATTTCGCTCGTAAGGGAACTACAGCCGGGTGACGGTAACGCCGCAGGGGCAAACCTGACCCTGCTCTGTCTAGACTGTGCTCCACGGGATCCCAGCAAGCAAACACAGAATGCTGACACCAACGGTGACAGATATGAACCAGTCCCCCCTTTTTTTTTGAGAGAGAGACTATGCACCATAACTTCTCTTTTAACAGGCTCAGATCTACCATGAAAGCTGTTCTCCCTGCTGTTCCTAATGTATATTGTAAAGAGCTACCGAGAACAGCACTTTAAGGGGTCACTTGTCATTCTCTCTTCCCTCCCCTGCCTGCTTCCCCAGTATTTAGATAATAATGGATCTGGTTAAAATCACAAAGTCCAAGAACATACTGCAGAAGGTTAAAAAAGCTAGACCTGTAAAAGCACAGAGAAAGATTTCTATTGAAAATGATGTTAACAAAGAGATACTCTCAAAAGGTGAAGAAGTGGTCAAACCTGTGTGTACCCATGTTTTAAAAGAAAAAGTAAATTATTTCTCCTTATTTTTGCAGCGTGTGTGGGTGGGAGTGTGTGGTGTTGGGAGAAGTGCAGCTTTAGAAAATGAATGGGTGTGCATGGGAAAGGCAATGAAAGTCAGAATAAAGTTTGCTGAAGCAACAGCAAACGTGACCACTGAGCTTGTAAAAGGGTCCTACAGGGCTTCAGTCAACATGGAAGTGCAGACAAAACCCACTGCATAGAACCAAAATGCTGCCTGCCTCAATGGGAGAAATCATGATGGTGTTACCCTTCCAAGGGGACAGGCAGCTCAAAGGTACCAATATGTGTGTTAGCCATGGATATGGAGGCGTCTCGGTGGTGAGGCAGTTGTGTTTAACCACAGCTCCCCTAGAGCTACCTGTGAGCCCATGCTACACACGAAGGAAGCAGTTTTCCAGGTGGACTGGAAGAAGAACTATGTGGGGCTCTTAGAGATGCTTATAGACATACTTCCCCAAGTGTAACGAGCAGCATGGGAAAACAAAGTGCTGGGTTGAAAAGGAAAGAGATTATCTCCTAAGCAGGTACGATGTCTCAGGTAGGATGTCTGAGCAAAGCAGCTTCTTCAGTCATTAACAGGACTGACTAAAAATCAGTAGACAGAAAACATGTAGGTTTTCAGGGACTTCTAAAGGGAATGCACGTAACATATTTGATGAAGTAGAATGAATAAGAACAATAGAAAGATTCATAAAGCTGGGTGATCTGAAGACAGTCTACAATCCTTCCAGTAGCTTCCTGAAAAGCTCTAAAAGGAACAAGCCGGTCATGTCAAACCCAAAGAAAATGAAGCTCTAGGGAGCCACAACGTGAGATGGAGACAGACAGGAAAAGAGTTTTGGCTATGAGAATGGCCAGGAAAGCCTGTATCATGGAAAGGCAGAACAGCAGTAAGACTTGTATATTCACCCGGGCTGTGAGGAAGGACACATGCACGTTGCACACAACAGCTGGAAAGCCCAGGTGTCTCAGTACTGTTCTACTGCAACTGCGTGACGGAGGCAGTGAATCACTGGTTTTGAGTAAGCAGAGCTTGATCTGATGGAAAGACCAGTTATAGGCTGAGATTTTAGCACGACATAAGGACTTGGACCCATCTCACTTGGCGTGGATGTCAACCTTCATCTGGCCGGTTGTTCATGGCCCTCTCTAAACAGACAGTGGAGATGTAGTCAAGAGAGCCAATGGAGACACATGCACAGTTCATGTTTTGAGTTTCAGACTAACTGCCCCAGACTCCTCGATGTTCTTACCCTAGATCTCCACTGACTGGAAAAAGAGCCCATGACAACTCTCTCAAATGTCAACATCGGCCCTGTAGATTGTTTGAAGTAAGGTGAGATGAATCCTACCCCAGGAAACAGGTCTAGGGAGATCCAAAAGTCATTAGACTAGATATGTCTCTCAATATAGTTTTTCAGCCTTGCTGCACAGTGTAACTCTTCCTGGGAATCTGGGGAGAACCTGGATAGTTTACATGGGTTCATTATTGTAGAGGGCAAAGATGGTAATATATAATGTTAGAACATATGGTTCAATACATTAGATGTTGTGTCTATTTAAATAACATGAATAAATCAGCCTGGCCTAGCCCAGGTCTTTTTAAAAGCACAGAACAAAATAAATAAATATAATTGTGGATAGAGAAAGCAAACTGCCTGGAAGGTACAGTCACAGTCACGTTGAAAAATGCCACCTCATAAAGGCAGTAATCTCTCTCAGACAGATCTTCATTATAGCTAATCACTATTTTGCCAAAGGCACTTCTGGCAACATATTTCTAGGGGAAGGAAGGCAGGCAGTGGGGAAAAGGAAGAAATTTCTCAAGACCCTGCCCTTTCACCCCAAAACTGCAGCCCAATGCGAAAGTCAAATATTTCACTTCAGCTGGAAAATTCTAAGAAAGAGTTCAAATGGAATATTGTAGCAGGTGAAATTGAAAATGGGGCAGATAAGTGGTTGCAAGGCATATACTCCCCTCTGGCACTTTTTAATCAGGAATACAGGACTCTTAGGTGGAGGCAATATCACATACTTACACCGGATTATATGGTCCAAGTAATAACCTTGCATTGGTAATAAATTAATTTTTTCCTATAAAAGTTGGTTTCATTTTAACACAGATCTGTCCGCTGAGGGGTATGGTTGGATATTTCCACATCAGCACACAAGCTTAATGCAAAATGAACAACTGTGCTCTCCCCTCCCTCCTGATGAAGCAAAGATAGTCCAAGACAAAGTCTGGTTAATAAACCAGTTGTAAACAATCAGAGAAGACAGGCAATGCACTGAGCTGTGAATTGCCTTCACACAAACCAGGGGATTGCAAGGTAGATACGGTGTGAAAGCCATCTTAGAACCAAGATAAAAGAGACAATAAAAAGAAAAAGATAGAGGAGAGCAGACAGACAGAAAGCAGCAGG
>NW_008592711.1:12610-45386 GCF_000691845.1 Merops nubicus
TCCTTTAAAAATAATTGCATACAATTTATGCTCTTACCTTACACTCCCACTACTAAGTAATCTAATCAGATGTGTATGGTTTTATTCTCCAAGGTACACACAAAACATGCAATAAAATCCCCATAAAACACGACCTGTGGTGACTCACTGCAGATTTAAGAGGATCTATCTATCTGTGTTTTTCTCCTCTTGTTCCACTCGGCCAAGGTCCTTCACAACCTTGTGGTCTCCTTCCACACCCCAACTCCCACGTAAATCTCTCCCTTTGGATTTAAATATACTTTTGCTTACTTGCTCCTGTCAGATTTTTGGTTTAGGGGCATTGGAGGTGAACCTTCCTCTTTTCTTTAGGCAAGAAGGTCTAGCTGGGGTGAAGTAGCCACCCTTTCTGAATCTTAAACAGCTTCTTAAGACAAGCTATTTATGACACTGAAATTTCCCTTTGATTCTCCCCTAATTCAGTCTTAATGTGGAAGAACACACAGACATGCATATGGGCCTATCTGCAAAAATTTCTTCCTCTTTGCTTTGTCACTGTGAGCAGGACAGTTTCTTCAGTAGCGACAATAAAATCCCAAGTTAATGTTTTCCAGCAAGAAAGATGGACAGATATTTCCTGCATTTGATATAGAAATGGGGCCTGAAAGTAGCCAGGGCAGGACTGATACTCTCTGGAATAAAGGCAATGGTATTGTGGATTTCCTCATGTATCTGTCCAGGTTGTGTATTATATATCATTAATAGATTTTGAGCCTTAAAAAAAATTAAACTATAAAAGATTACTTAGCAGAAAGCGTGCAGACCAGGCTGTGTTTCACAAGCTGATTTATAGTAGTTCTTTGACTGCCACGCAGTTGTTCAACCAGCTTTGTACCAGACCCTTTTTAACAGCTAGGACCTGAAATGAGCCCAAGTACAACCCCGCCACGCAGAGACGTGACATTTTGATCTCATTTCCAGCTGATAGATTCCAGAAGGCAACGGCGAAGCAACCTCCACTGTGCCAGCTTTCTACCTCGAAATCTTCACCAGGAATGTTTCCTCCAATTTCAGCAGTTATTCCCACACAGAAAAGAACGGTCTCCTTTCGACTTGCAGAGCACAAATCTTGTAAGGCATCACAGCTCACTACGAACATCTTAACTCACCCCTAGACCAAACAGAAAGCTGGGGCATTTTTCAGGGAACTCGTAAAATCTGATTATTCCAATTGCATGTGCAGAAAGCTGCAGCCCCCTCCTTGGGTTGCCTTGCAGTTCTCTTTACGAGTAGCCCCATGTGTTTATTTATTAATTCAGGTTATTTGTTAACTTATACAAGGCTCCAGACACCTTAACATTATTAATTATATACACATCTCCCACATTACATTAATTATACAATATATATAATTTAAAAAAAACCTTGGCAGCCTCAAAAATGTCAGTCCTACAGGATCTGAACCAGTCACCCAGAAGCCTGTTTCATCTTCAAGGAATGATAGCCTCAGCCCTTCCATCAAATCTTTCTTGAACATATACTGAGAATATCACCAAGAAGTTCAGATAAAAGAGCAGGAGAGTGATTTCCAGACTCCTCACAGACCCTCGTGCCAGCCTGATTTATGACAAGGGAACTTCACTAGATGCACATGCAGCACACAGCACAGCATGCGCCGGAGGGGGGGATCATTAACGAGGTTAAAATGAGAAATGGCACCGCAGCCGCAGCCATGAATGGCAAACAGCAGAATTAGGATACCTGGGCGTGCACCTAAGCTAGGGCCTGTGGAAAGGCCCATTGGCTGGAGTGACCTCTGCTGTCCCACACTTACATTTCCTGCCTTGTCTCAATGCTCTAGAAGACCCCATGGCTAAACCAAGCCCTCTGCTTTTCTCCTTTGCTGTTGGCTGTGCAACTTTCCCATTTGCTTCTCCTGTGAGGGATGTCCTGGGGCTATGGCTTCCTTATAACATCTGTTTTCTACAAAAAAAGGTATGTACTGTCCAACAGCTCCAAAGACAGCACCAAAACTTAGGCTCTTTCCCACCCTCTTGGATGATTTAGTGGGCAATGGTGGCTCTCCTTGCTTGATCTTCTAGTTCCATGACTACCATGCATAACAGTCTAACTTCCACAGTGTCCACACTAAGGCTATGACCCAGAGGGGAGAGACATGAGTTTGAGTTCCTAACGTAGAGGAGGGAACTGAGTCTGGGTTTCTTATCTGTCAGGCAAGATCCCTACCCAATAGGGTGTTCTTCCTTGCCATCCCCTCTCTACTTGGTCATACAGGAATTAAAGGTCTGAAAGATGGAGTATGAGGATGTAAATCAAAGTTTCCAAAAGGAACAGAGGTCTTCAAAAGAAGTGAAATTTTACATGTACCAACTTTTTCATTCTTTCCTCCTGTCTATCCTATTTGTGCTGCCTTGCTCTGACAGCTGTCCTTTGTGATCCCTGTTCTTAAAGCCCTGCCAGAACTGCTAACTCCAGCCTGGAGCCCAGGACCTCTGGTGTATTGGTGTGCTAATGCCTAAGCTCCTTTGGGGACAGGGAGGCAGACAATGGTCGGGGTAAAAGGAACTAAAAGCAAGCAGAGTGGATCACAGTGTCATGGCTGGAAGGCAGCACGGAGACAGACTGAGGCTGGTGGGAAGCCACAGCAGCTCAAAGACATTGTGGATGTGTCACAGTGAAAGTCGAGGAAAGACTTGAGGGACAAAGGAATGGGCAGAAGGGTCTGCTTCAATATCTAGACCATGCAGAGGTACTAAATCTCTTTTCTGCTGCTGTATATTGAGTAGCTTTCTCAAGTTGCATATTTTCATTCCAGGCTGCCTGATAAAGACTGTTTCAGGGTGAAGATTTTTTTCTTTGAGTAAAAATGCATATTTTAGAAAACAACCCCATTCACATGCCCTTCTAAGGATTTTAATCCTTTACCTGTAATGAGAAAATGTGGGTGAAATACAGTGCAATGCTCCTATTAGTGAATTTTGGTTTTAATATGCAGAATTCCCAAGCTTTTTCTTCTGTGCTGTTTTACCCATACACATGATTAAATCCATTACTGGCTCAACAACAGTAACAGCAGAAGTTAGAGGAACCAGAGAAAAGAGTTTGCATAATGAAAGCATGGACCCAAACCTGCAGATTTCTGAGTGTGGTTATCACAATACTCAACTGCTGGAAAATACAGAATGGCAAACGTCTCATGTCTGCCTCCAGTCTGAGGGGTAAGAAAAAGGGGTCACTGAATACGTAAAAAAGAGCTTTCCACACAGCAGAGTGTGGGAATGGGTCTGGAATTCCTGAGCAGTTTGTAATCCAGTTCTGACGTTAAGCAAGAGGAGACAGCCAAGAGATAAAGGAAAGGGAAACCCCACGGGGAGAGCAGACGTGCCATGGACACAACTGGCCACTTTGTACTCCTGCTGCCCTCCAGCAAAGAAGGCTAAATGTATTGTTTTGAATTTCTGAGTAAATATTGGTACTTGTAGAGGTTAAACAAGATGCTGTACTAGAACCTGCCAAGCCTTTATTTATAACTAGCCAGGGGACAGGGTAGGCAGTTACAGGATGCACATACACTGACAACCTCTTTTGATCCAGTCACAGAGAAGCCACCACAGGAATGGAAAGTAATTTAGCAGGCAGTCTTGTATGATTTGTCCTTGCTCTCTACACTGAAGATTTTTTATTTATTCTGGGTTTAGGATAAGAATATAAGCACATGATAACAACATAATACACCAGCACCACAAACCAGCAGAAACTGTGGTATCAAACCTCAGAGAAAACAATTTCAGAGTCAGGATAACAAGAACTCATTCCACATTCAATAACACACAAACGAGTACAACCTCCAGACAAATGCAGTATGGTCCTGATGGGTAATGTGCAAAGGTAGCTTGAATCATTCAGGCAGTGAAATCATGAAGTGCAACCTACTTGAGGTCCCTAATCCTCCACTAGCTTACAACCTCTGCAGAACTCCCGCATGCCAAGCGGGACCCAGGCAGAGCTATTCAGGGTTTGATGCAGGACTGTGCTGGTGCTTGACTGTCCTACAGGAGAGGAGAGAAAAGCCTGTATGGGAATAATGGTCAGGAAAAACTGAAACCCTGCTGGTGAGCCAACATTAGGGACCGAGATTTAAATGAATATGTGTGTTAACATGTGTTACTGTCACTTCAGAAGAGAGGGGCAGATTGCCGGGACCAAGTGCTGTGATGCAAAGCTGCATGACAGAGATGCTCTGTGAACCTTAGCAGGTCACCACAACTTCGTGTCTTAGCCTCCTCATCTACAGGGTGGGGAATGAATGGGAAGGGACCTGTTCCAGCCAGTGAGCGTGTTGGGGCCACGCACAGGGTCAGCCCTGTCAAACCAACTGCCACCTAAGAATCTGGCGGCCCATGCAATAGTAAAATATTTCCTCTGAAGCTACTTCAAGTAGCTGTATTGCTTTAAGAGGTTTCCTTATGTGAGCTTTCTCTGAACCCTTGCAATTAATTGTATTTTATCCTTACTAGTAAACAAGGTGAAGGCCTGGGTTGTATCAGCATAATACAGGGGGGAGCAACATTTGGCCACTGGAGATTCAGGCAAGAAAAAAATATACGTCTGTGAGGACTCAAAGATGATTTCCTAGGAAGGGAATCTCATGGCTGCAATTGCTGATTTTCAGGAAGACTAAGCTCTGACAGAAAGGTGAGACCTTCCTAATGCTCCAGAGCTGTTCCATATTTCTTCAGTGGAGGCAATGTAGAAGCCTGTTTTCTCTACTCATTAGGTATTTAGCGAAACTGGGACAAAAACTACAGTATCTGAGACCAGGAACCCTTTGTGAAATTTGGCTTTTATTGGCTAATCACACTAAAAATAGTGGAACAATGGTAAGGCCCATTGGTATCAAAATGCTGTGATAACACAAGCTTCAGACCCTCCCAGAAGTCTTGGAAATCTCTTTCAGTTCTTGATACAAGCTGAAGTGATTTTGGATGAAAGCGAACATGCTGAAGTGAGAACAGCATAGAGAACCTTTGTAAAAAATTCAGCCAAATCCTCTCTACTCCCAGAGAAACTCTCCTTACCTTCCCAAGCTATCTTGCATAAAAGGTAAACAAAGAGAAAATCCTGTTATTCTCATCCTTCTGCCATGTGGATTTCTTTCTACTTTGAAATTATGAAATATTAATAGAAGGAGATTTCAAATGAAAACAATGAGCTATATAAGCTTAGAAGTCCTACAAGTGCCTCCTGCAGAATTTCTTCCACTTCCTTCTGAAAATTATATCCAACTAGTGCAAGACGTGATGGCAAGGCAGGCAGCTCAGAGACTGTTTCAGTTTAGCTATTTTTAGTCTCCTTTGCCTTTTTCTGTGTAACATAGTTTAATGAAAAAGAATGTTTGTTTAAAGAGATGGGAGAAAAACCCTACAGTATCCTCTACGGACCTCAATTCCACAGGGGTGGGAGTTAATCTGATCACATCACAGTGTGAAAATGGAGTCCAAAGAATCAGGGGATAATTTTGCATATGCAATGACTCCTTAGGTCTTTAGTCATCTGTCACATGCATTACTATCAAGTTTATGTACATAATTGCTCTAAATCATGCAGAAATTTTTGCACACACCTGTTTCTGAGACTCATACCCATATACACCTTGTTTCCTTCAGCCAAGCAAAAATACAGCATTTGTGTCTGTGGTTTTTTTCTCCATCTCTCATAGTCAAAAATTATATCACCTGCACAATTAAGCAGGACTTCTCAACAGACTGAGGCCCTCCAGAAACCTGTCCCCATTGGTCTATTTCTGGTGACTTTTATTGCAATGTTTGATGAGCAACGACATGGAAACTGTAATGCGAGAGCTGCCTGTTCCAAATCTCTTTGTAGGAGTTGGCATGATGGGTTCTGCCCAAGTAAGAAGGATTGTGTGGAAGGAGAAGCAGAAGGCTCAGGGGGGAGGATAGGGGAGGAAAAAGAGAGGGAGGAGGAGAAGGTGTTGGAAGAGGAAGGATCCACTGTCAGAACCCTCAAATTAGTTGAAGAAATATCTTAGCAATCCTCTGCTGCTGTGCTTCAGGAACCTTCCTCATGATGGGGGAATTTTCTTATCCGAGGCCCTGTAACAGGCATCCAGGACTGGTAACATTTGAGAAATATGCTTATAGAAGCTTTTCTTCTACAGTGAGGAGGCAAACTACAGCAGCAGACCAGTCTCTCCATGACAGTGTGTTTTGATTTCCAAGATGCTGATGGGCTAAGAGAGATGAGGTGTATCCCATTTCACCACTTACCTGCACTCTTCCAGTCACTGCATTACTACAATAACCGCTAATACTGCTGCTGATACACACTCATTTTCTCTGAAGTCCTTAGCATATTGGCCCATGAGAGTAAACCTCTCTGTGTTTTAAAGGCTTTTAGGTTTGCCTTATCATCCTGGATCATCCTCAGATGGCCCAGCCTTCTCAAAAGTCCTTTGTAATTTTCCCAGTTGTAAACAGCTCTTTATTTTAGACTAATGACTGTCTTGAAAGCTCAGAGGATGGGGAAAGCAAGTGGTCTGGGCACACGCACACGCTACAATTAGTTATTCACAGAGTATAGTTTGATAGCAGAACATTTAATGCTTTATGTTCATTAAAGAAGCAGCTTTGCTTATGTTTTTCCCATGTACCCACAGACAAATCCATAAAGAGAGGTTTTTGTCTAATAATATCTAATGGCTGCAGAAGTACCAATGGATTTGCTTCTGAAAGAGTAGCCTTGATTCACAGCTGTAGACTGTTCTTAGTATTAACAAGAGAAGATTGTTCTAATGAAAGCTTTCAATTGTCTGACATAAGGTGGAAGACAATCACACTGACGCTAGAGAAAATGGAAGATGTTCTTCAGGGAAATTTTTAGAATTAAGATAAAGCAACGATAACAATTATTTTTTGGGTCAAGTGAAAAGTCAAGTTAACCATAGGAAGGGAAATAGCAGGAGCTGTCAGAAATTGCTAATATGCTGAAGTTTAGTGATAATCCTCTAATGACCCTTGTAAGTATAAAGGTAATGAAAAAAAGAAACTTGAATACAAAACAAAAATGAGTTAACCCAGAGAGTCAAAGAATAGTTACTAAAGGGGTTCTGAATCTATACTGAGAAATTCCAAGAGATGCCAGATCTTCCTTTCAGATGTAGAAAGATCTAAAAGTCTTTAAGGCTGTATGATAAAACCTCTTTGTGAAGATGAAAGAAGTGTACTATATATTACATTTTGGTTTGTCCGTGCACCGTCACGGGCCATGCTGTGAAGCTGAGAGCCCTCTGAAACTCCACCACGCTTTCAAATGGCTGCTTCAAGTTTTAATGAACTGGGTGGACTTTCAAAATTTGTTTATTATCCATTTGCCTCAAATAACTTGGGACTAAGAAATCACAATGTAGGCTTGCAGACTTTTTATCTATCACCAGCACCAGCCCAGGGGAAGCAAGAGAATGTCTTTGAACAAGGATTGATAAGACGTCTATTGACTGAGGATAAAGCCAAGCCATGCTGGGAAAGCAAAGCGGTTCATGGTGGTTTCAGCTAATGTCTGTGGTGAAAAGGAGTTTCTGAAACATTCTAAAACTGAATCTGTCTCAGTGGCATAGGTGGATGCAAAGTGCCATTAAACACAAGATCCAGCCAAAGTAATGTACCCCCGTAACGGTTTCTATAAAAGAAAGCACAAAGTATGCAAATGCCTCATCTTAGGTCAAGATCATTCTGCCTCCACGCCCTGGACTTTGGTGATAAGTAGTGTAACAAGATTGGAGCTGGATCACCGGTTGTTTTCACTCAAGATTTGTAACCAGATTTGAGCTGGATCACCGGTTGTTTTCACTCAATATTTTTGCTCTTGAGTACTCATGTATTCTACTGCTGCAAAGCTCTGGCAACTTGACTATTTATTGAATATAGAAGTTTACAGACACAGTGTTGCCATCTATATTCTTAACTTTTATTTTCAGTGGTGCTGGCAAACAGAAAGAGGACAGGTGTTATTTTTGCTTTCAGGATATGATAGGCACTAGAAGACAAAAAATACATTGAAAAAACGTGGCATTTGGGACATGCTCTGAACACAAATGACTCCCTGACTTCAGGCTGTCAGTAACCCACTAACAAGAGAAAACAGTCTGACACAGACATGAGACAGACTTAACTTCAGGGACTGTCACATTTAAAATTGTAACTTATTTAATTTCTGCGAACAAAGAAAGCCCAAAGGAACAAAGCCCTGAGAGTGGTCAACAATGTCCTCATGCTGAAAACAGGTGCTGGCGACTAACAGGCATTTTAGCATCTTTTCAAAGATAAAATAATGCATTCAAGACTTGTTTAAAAGTTGAATAAAGTATGCTGGAAAAATCAAATGAGATGTTAAAAAGCATGCACATTTTCTTGTAGAAAAATCCTCCAAATCTCTATTCTCTAATGACTTTGTCCCACTTCCTCAGGGTTGGTGTCACAGTACTGTCAGCAATCCCAGTGCTGGGGAAGGAGAGGAAGACTAAGCACAGGCTGTGCCTGCTTTTTTCCTGACATAGGCACCGAAGATGCTGCACTGGACAAGGCTACCTGGAACTCCATTCCCTTCAACCCCAGGGGCAAGTCTGGCTTTGTCCTTAACACCAACCCCCATGTCCAGCTTGGGTTTCACTAAAGGGATGGTGGGAAGCAGAATGAAAACTAGCTTCAGGCACTTGCCAGTTTTATAAATAAAAAAATAAACCAAATGAGACAGGTAGGAGTAAGCAAGCCAAGTCAGTCCCCATTCTGGCCTTTCATTGCTAGCGTTATTGCCTTGGTATTTCCTGAAATGCTTCTGGAAGTAGTGCACTTTAAAGTATAGCAAAATAAAAATGCTAATCAATAGTGTCTCTATAGGAGCAACTACCTTATGCCAATTAAAGTGCCTTAGAGAAAAAGAGACTTCTAAAAAGCAATTTTATATCTTACCATGGATTTCGAGGTGGGAGAGGGGCCGAAATCCAATTTCCCCTAAGGGAAGATTAGCCAAACACGATTTAACAGCAAGGTCTGCATGTAAAAGGATGCAGCTAATATGCCTGTCTAGCTGCCATGTTGTAAGGCAAGCTCACGGCGTTACAGAACCTATTAAGGCGTCACACACAAATGTTACAGTTTGATCAATTCCCACTGCTGGCAGAGGTTTTCAGTTTTGAAAGCATTAAAAAAACCCCACCAAAACCTTACATGAAATAACATGCCATTGCAGTGTTTGACTGCCTGCCTCTGTTGCACTTAAAACTAGTGAAGGGGAGTGTTTGGAGAATTCTGGCTACTAAAATGAACTACAAAATCCACTATTTCATACTCCGTGGAAACGCAATAGATTTTGCAAGCACAGTGACAATTTATTCGGTGCCTCATAAAAACAAAGCCGTGAGATGGTGTCCTCTGACAAACAGCCTGGAACAAACACCCCAATCAGGACACCACAAGTGAGGGATTGTATAAAAACTGGTTTTGGTTTATGGAAAAGAGAAGGACTAGAAAAAACGGATTTTTAAAGTGTATAAAATTCTGTACAGTAAAAAGTCTGTAAAAATAAAATGAGCGAAGTCTGCCCTGCCTCCCTCTAGCGGTTAATTCACAGATACAATGGTGGGCAGTCTACACTCATTTATTTAATTTGGGCAAAGAGCCAGGATTTGGAGTTAAAGGTTCAGCTTCTCTACTGGCAGATGATATTACAGAGGATGTTGTCCATCTGACGCTGTCTGTATGGGGGCTGAAGGAACAGCATGCTGTCGTTCTTAGTCCTAATGAATCAGGAAGATTGGATGGAAAGCATCATAGAGACCGTAAGAAGTAAGGGGTAATAAGGAGAATTTGCAGCAGAACAAAAAATAAATAATTTTAAGAGCGAGTATGGGAAAAAAAAAGAAAACAAAAGCCCAATGAAACAACCCACAAAAGCACGTACTGAGAGGAAGGAAGACTGTGCATTTACCTGGAGTTCACGCATAGGAGTTTGTAAGCATGGGCTCCCTGAGGATACATCTGTACCAGGAATTTCCACATTGCCAGGGAATATTCTTCTGCACTAGAACTCAGTCATCTCTGACACTCATGTGGTTTTGGTCTGGGCCAAATAACGTTCTCCCAACAGGATGGGGACTGCTCCCAACAGACTGTTGACTGTTTACACACAGGCACCCTCTCTCGCTGAGCAGGTCAGTTTAACAAGAAGGATGCAGGCTGTTCTGTGCCAGCTGGATCTCTGTTACCACAGAGCCATCTCATACATACTTAATTTATTAGTGTAGATGTGGTTTCAGGGCTTTAATTCACCCAACATACTGACTTCAGCATCGCACATACCAGCTTCTCGTAGGGGAACATAAAGGATGTCTAAGGGGCTTGCACACAAGACAGTGTCTATTAGATCTGTGTTCTGGACAGGAGGTCCAAGAAAAGAGGTATTCCCAGCATTTTTTTTTTTTCCATCTCTCTAAGAACTTGATTTGCCAACAGAGAGCAAATGGGTCCTGGAGGACAAACTGCACAATTCAGACAGCAGCCAAAGGGAAACTTTCAAAAAAGAGATTTAAAGTAGCTCTGTGACTAGTTGAAAGTTATGCCTTTCCCCACCTAATTTTAATTTTAAGGAACTGTTCAAAAATTTAAACTCACAGAACCACAGAATAATTTAGGCTGTAAGGGACCTCTGAACTGCTCAGACAACTTCTAACAGAAATACAGAAGCCCAAGCCTTTCATTTTGGAAAAACCTGGAATCCAAAATAACGATAAACCACCTCTTCCCCTTAACTATGGATAAGATGAATGAGGAAACACAGACCTGTGAGGCAGTTTGCAACTAGTTCCTTAACTCAGCATCCAAATGTCACACTCGTATCCCAAGCCAGCTGCTGAAGTTTGCTCTATAATCAACAGAAAAGATGGCCAGCCCTCTAGGAGTGCTTCTTTCTCCACTGATGACAGGTGGGGACTGGCTGCTGAGCTATTTGAGGGCTAACAGTGTACGTGGAAAAGCTAGAGCCAGCACTTACATTCAAAACCCCAATCATCATTTTCCTTGCTGTAGCTGAAGTAGGTGAAGTCTCACGTAACAGTGTGGGGCCTGGCTCTGCAAATGCTTCTGAACCAGGCATGACAATTTAGGAAGGGTATAGTTCCACTGATTTTAGTGAAAAGCTTTATTCCCAGCTGCAAGACCAGAGGGGGACTCATAATTCGCACACTGCTTGGTGCAGCAACCTTTTAGTTCTTAATTTCTTGTTCTAAATGTTATCTGTAAAGTACTCGTATGTAAATAAAAAAAAAGATGTTAACAACAGTAGAACAGAGCAGCTGTACAAAATAAAACGAAGTAATCTGCTGGGAAGGTGTAGAAGTTGACAGAGGCTGAAATTCTGATGGTCCTGCTAAGGATTATTATATTGAAGTTTACCTGAGCAGCTTCATAAAGAAGCTTCTAAAACACACTGGTTCACTAAAATCCACATCCTTCCTTTACATCTGGTTCAATTTGTAAAGTTGTAATCCAACTTTAATACCGTAATAACTGCAATTCAACAGTTGTTCATGGGGTCTCTGAGATGATTATGCTGGAGAAAATGGAAAACCTCACAAATATCAGAGTTAGAAGCCAGCTGTTTTACAATTATGCAGGACAGCCTCCAAGACCCAAAAATTCTTCACTAAAGCAAAGCTGGGAGAAAGATAGTAAAAAGCCATTCTGACCAACTGGGAAGTATTTTACACATTCTGGAAATCACACTGATGAATCAAGCTTGCAAAAGCAAACAAACCTCAACTGGATTTATTTAAGCTTCCAAGCAGACAGACACATGCAGGCGCATCTGACTTTGGAGGCACAACAAACCAGAGATTACTACTATTTGCATATGGTAGTGCCTCGAGGTTCAGTCAAGGATCAGACACCCGCTGTGGGAACTGCTGTCAGGATATGCAGTAGGAAGGTGGTCCTTTCCTCCCAACATTTGTGATTTATTGGCCCAAACTTGCAGCAGATGCTGAGGTTGTGAACAGAGCATGATGCCTGCTCAGCACTGCCCATCCCTGGGCCTGGGTTACGCTCAACAGCAAGGTCAAGACATAGGGAATGAGGTAATGGTAAAGTGAGATGGTTGCTGTATATTAAGCTTTATGTGCATCTATGTTTTGTCCTTCAAACGGTCAGGAACGCCCTCTCCTTGAGCTCTGGCTGCTGTTTTGATTGCATGGTCAAGAGGCAGTTAGTGAAACCCTGTATGGAGGGCTGGAGACAGAAGAGATCTGTGTGGTGCTGCAATGCTCCTGTCACCTGCAGATCTTCCGCGTTAAACCAAACCTTCAGCCGCCTTCAGGACCACGCAAACCACTCCCTCTCCTTGCATGCTGTTTAACACCTGGTCTGTTTTTTTTCTCTTTCCCAGTTTCCTTTTTTGTCTCCTGTCTAATTGATTCCAAGCTTGACCAGCTTTGGAATTAATTTAACGGCATGATATCATCACCACGACAGGCTCAGCCAGCTTGAGCTGCCGCAGCCCGGTGCGAAGGAGAAGGGGTGGGAGGAGAGGAGAGCAGAGCGTGCTGGCCAGATGTCCTCCCAGAACAGAGTGGTAAGCCAGGGCTGGAGGCTGTGCCACACCTGTGTGCCGGGAGCCTCTCTCCTGTGGATGTGTGCAGCATGAGAGTGAAGCAGAACAGGAGCTTCTCTCTTCCTCCCCATTCTTTCCCCTTGCCTACTTTTGTTGTGTTTGTCTGAAGAATAGGAATAATCTTCCAATCTGTAGCTAAGCCTCCTCAATTTCACGCTGTTCTCTTTCGCTGTGAGGATGTCTGGCACCACCTGAAAGGTGGTTAAGCAAAGGGTTTTGCTTTTTTGTTCCTCTTTAAAAGTCTTCCAGCTAAAGCAAAAGGAACACTCAGGCTCTTCAACAAAGAGGCCATGTAAACGCCTGGGTGAAATTAAAGTACTGCAGATTATCAGAATGGAAAATTTTATCTTTCAGGTTGTCCTTCCTTTTGCTTTTCTTACTGATCTCAGTAGAAGATTAGAGAAGGTTGAATGTCCTTTTCAGACTTCACCTGTGCTAAAGCTGTAGCGCTTCATATTCAAGCTTTTCACAACATTTTCACTATGAGAAGTGCTACAAAGAATCAAGTCAAATTAAGGACAACACATCTCAGCAACTATACACGACTCTTAGTGAGAGACAGGGCCCTCACATGCTCCTCCAAAATATTCTAGAAGTGACACTTGTTAATAGAATCAGTGCCAAACAAGTGTCTGGCATTATCCAGGACGGATGTGGTGTGCAGCTGCAGGTGCAGTCATGGACAACAGAGAAAATAGAGGGTGTAAAAGCCTCTGATATCATCCCACGGCCCGTTTCACCACGAAGAATTTTCATTGCAGATAAATTCCTGTCTCCCTCCTTCCTTTTCCAGTTGGATGTGGCATTCTCCATTTCCTATATTTAACCACTGCAGCCTGGCAGCTGCTGCCTTTCCCCCAGGACTTGGTCAGCTGTGCAAATTCTAAGAAAAGCGTTTAGAGCCCAACAGGTGCTGGATCTCAACGACTCGCGTCCTTCAGTGCCAAATGGCTGCGGGCTCCTACCCAGCTCTCTAGTACAGCCACTTGCAGAGCTGCTCTGATTTACAGTTCTCTTGAGTGGGCTTCGGCTTAGGTAGGCAGCTCAAGAAAACACAACGAATTCCCAGGCATGCAAACAGCAAACTCAGAGGACCTAAGCTGCTAGCAAAGCTCTTGGGTCTTCCTTTGGCCCAACACACCTATGACTCTGTCTTTCACTGCTGGTCATAAACTTCAGAGAGAAACTATTCTGTGGTCCCTGGTATACATTGGCACGTAAGGTTAAGTGATCCTTGGACTCTCCTAAACTACATTTCACTCACAGTTACCTGTGATTGCAGAAGACTGGACACAATGACCCAAGAGGCACCTTCTAGCCTTGCATTTCTAACACCCGTTGCAATCCAAACAAATACATAAGAATAATAACTCGCCAATCATGCAGCTTCCTCCAGAAGAAAAAAACCCTGGTTCTTGTACCTATTCTTTCTGTTTTGGCTGGATGTCCATTTATACACCTACGCATTTTAATATACATATGGTCTTGTAATGAAGACTTCTGCCCTTCAGCTGATTCCCAGCATCTGTATGGTGTTTCCCACAGTGCCACCAGCTGCTTCCCCAGCTGTGTAGAAGTGTATGTATTTGGGGCCACCACAGTCATGGACCTCCTGGCCATTTCCACCACAGGAAAGCAGTGGCTCTAAGTATCTGTTAGTTTCTGAGATGCCACATAAGGATGAAAAGAAACCATATTTGTATATAAGGGCAATTTCTATGAAGTTAAGTGGATCAGCATGTGTGGTTCAGGAGAAACTGAGGCCAGATAGAGGCAGCTTCACAAGGGCTCCCTGGAAGGCATGCTAGGGAAAAGGAATTTCAAGTCAGATGAAATTTTTTCATTATTAAACAAGTTAACAATAAAGCATAGCCTTAGGAAGGCGTATATTTGAACAATTTGGAGCAGGCAAGATTCTCAGTGCAAATCAGTGAAGGTTCATTGCTTTCATTACAGCGTTGATGGTTTACACTAACTGAAGAGCTGCCCACTGTGCATAATTTCTCTGGACCAGGGTGGAAAAACCATTAGGTTACATGCTCTTTTAATTGCTAATGAAACTGCAATCAAGACTACTTCTAACCAGATTTTAAAATTATCTGGTTTACTTTTAAAATCAGCAAGGAGCTAGACACTTCTAAGATCACTGAGGAAAGTTTCTATTGCACCAGGAGGTTAGTCATAACAGATATTACACTGCTGGCCGCAGCGAAGACTTAGCACAGGAGAAATGATAATAGGTCTATAATTCTCTGAGGTAAAAGTCTACCATCATTTAATAAGAAGCTGCTGCTATTGTACATACCAACTGCAGCTCCTTCTGCATTGCTATAGATAGTTACTGTACTTTAAGTGGACATTAATGCTAATTTACAATGAAACGCTGCCTGAATTACGTATCACATTCCCATGAGACTATAATGAACTCCCCATAATTAATATTATTAATCATGGACCTAGTGCAGGGGGCACATATCATGTGTTTCATGTCAAAGGTTCTTATTAATAAACATTTCCATTTTCCCAGCTGATGAGAGCTAACAGCCTGCCAGAGCTCCTTCCATCACTCAAGCCTGTCCCAGCTTTATAACCCCTAATCGAGCTCTGCTCCGCGTCGGCGTCTCTCCTCTCAGCCCTGGGGTGGTCAGGGCTCTGCAGGAGTCAGCAGGCAACCTGCAGGATGTATCAAAGGTCTGTTTGCACTGAGACAATTCTACAATACAACTGCATGGGGTCAACGGGGCCTGAGAAGTGACCCCTACAACCCCACGCAGCGAGACATGAAACGCTGAAGATCTGACTCAAACGCTGTAGAAAAAGGAAGTTCAAAACTGCGGTTCCACTTTGATTTTAACTCTCGCTGACATGCATGGGTCTGTGCAGTAAGTCAGCGGCCTGAAACGATCATAAAGCGGTTATACTCATTTCTGAGACCCAGTTTTGCTGCAACAGATAACTTTTAAACTACTACTATAAAAATCTCTCAATGCCAAGAAGTGAACAAACTCCAGATCCTTTTCTCCAAGCTGCCTATAGTTTCCATCAGAGGTGAGCAATATTTTTCATATGAAGCTTTTTGTACTTTATCCTTCCTCTGGCTTCCTTTTTTTACTTTTTAATGGTGATGTGATGTTAAATCATAAAAATGTCACTGAATTCCCTGTTCTTCTATGAAAAATCATAGAAATCTCTGCTGAAGACAGCTCTGTACTTATATCATTGACAAGATAATGGTTTCATTACTGTGCACTTTGGGACCCTACACTTATGTATCTGTGGCATGGCTCCTTTGAAGTTGCTATGGTCTGTGTCAATGCCTGCTTGAGAGGCTGGGATTCTGTGGAATCCAGAACAGCTCTATGCATCAAGACTTTTCTCATATAAATATTTTATTTACAAGACTATTCTTTTTTTTTCAAAGTTACTATTCATATACAACTCCTAGTCTAGACACAAATATATCAGCTTACAAGTGTGACTATACTATCACTCATTTTTTCTTCTTTACTCCTTCCAGAGTAAGTTATTCCAAATATCTTTATAACAGTGCCACTGCGTCTACACTGAGGAGCTGTGCTCTTCTCACTACACAGAGATAATTAATCCAAAACATCTAAAAGACAAGTCCCAAGAGCCCTTCTCAGCATTGAATGCAAGGGATGGAAGGAGTGCATTTGCTTCTGGAGACTGGGAAGGATCATCCAAGCTCTTACCTGCGCTGCAATAAACAAACAATTTCATTCCTGAGCCTTTTTGGTGTCTGCTATCCACCTTTCAGATGCTATTCTTTTCAGCAGCTGAGAAAGCCTGCCTGGCTCTGCTCCCCAGTCCTGGTTTTAAATGAAGAGGGTCTTGCTGCAGAGAAACAGGAGAGCTCTGATCTCACTCCTGCTCTATCTGAGGAATCTGCCATGGCTGCTAACTGCTGGGACTCCTGCACCGGCGCCGAAAATGATCTGGCAGGGTAAAAAGTCAGGGCTGCAGAGCAGTCAGGACCAAGGGAGTACAGTCAGTTAGGCTCAGGCTTCATCTCAGGCACGCTTTCTCTCACAGTGTTAAAAATGGCAGGGACCCAACGCGTGGCAATCCAGGCTGCCTTGGTAAGGACCCACTGCTGACAACTTGCTGTCACCCTCTGGCTGCACAGAGCTCGGGGCCAGCGCTCGCTCGCCTGTCGCTGCTGACCAGTGCAGTTTGCTTGTGTGATTTTGGGGGTATTTGCAGAGCTGCAATTGTTCAAGCCGACCGTTTTCTCTGCTGTCTGACATCCTTCCAAAAAGGCAAACTGGAGAATAGCCTAAAATCTGCCAGAACATACACAGAGTTTTCTGATCTGTCCTACATCTCCCAAAAAACCTCAGTGAAATGAAAACCTGCTTGTAAGAAGAAAATAAAAGAAATCCAAATGCTGGCAAAGGGAATTGTGAGAGAAAGGAGGGAGAGAAGGACGTGGGTGAAGACAAGTTGTCTCTTAAAAAGTACAACTGTTATTCCCTTTTCCTTCCTTCCTTTATCCTGTCCTGTGGGCACGCAGGCTAATTAGCATGACTTGTACATTCCTGCCATCGTATTACATAGGATTTATTACACACAACTCTTTGTTCAGAATTCTGCCTGTGTGGGAAGTAGCTGAATAAAACAACCAATGATGGTGACTGTCGCAACTTTGAAAGTCTGACTTTTCCTGTTTTACTAGGAGCTAGCACCAGCTGTACCAGTCAAGGAAAATTAACCTTCCCTGCTACCCCTTGGATATCCACTAAACTCGGATTTGATCCGGATGTTCTGATTTCCACACAGCTAAAATGCAATCAAATGCTTGATTTTGGGGGATAGATTTACTTAAATTGTATTAATTCACAAGGATAAACACAATTAGTAGAGCTCATTAGCTTGCAAAATGTAATTTATTTTCTTGAATATACCCATTTCCTTGGATGAAGAGCTCCATTAGCTTTATTATATTTGCAAAGCTTATATAAAAATCCAAACCATAGCAACAAAGAGAAAATTGTTACTACACAGTCACAGCAGTCACTTTTCCATGTTAAATAAGTTTGGCATTTATTTATATTTAAATGAGAGTATCTACCACTATCAAGACCAGGATATGGGGCAAGTACTTATTCAGAATATAATTAAAACTAATTCAAGCAACAAATGTGGCCTGAAATTAAAACACTCCCCCAACTTCTTTAACTGAAAAATGATTCAATGTTCTCCCTCAAAACCCCTGTTTATAATCACTTAATTATCATAACCAGCAATAGTAAAGGGACTCTGAGCCGTTTACAGCCTCAAAAGATGGGTCTGCATTCAGGCACGTCTGGTTTGCTTAGTGCCATGCTTTAATTTCACTGCAATATAAAGGCTGGAGAGTGGAGAAAATGAATACATGGCAAAGTACCTGTCATTACTTGTATCACATCACCGAGGTATTCTACATGCACAATGTAAAAGCGGCCGGTGCAATTTTCATACTGTTATCATTTTTGATATTATACTGTCTAAAAGCAGTGACACACAAAAGAAATGCTTTTATCATTTTCAGTGCGGGGATGATACTAATTACATCATCTGTCATCATTATACAGCTAAACAAAACTTTTCTTTCAGAGAAAACTGCCATTTAGCAAATTAACGGGTAATGACCCATAATATACAGAAGATTGAAATTTGGGAATTACATTCACATTAGTTTGTTTTCTGCTTTCCCCTCATTTTTATTCCCTGATACATCACGAAAAGGAAGAGAGATGGAGAATTTTTCCAACTATCTAATTTGCCAATAGCCCTACCATCCTTTTGGAAATTGGTGCAGGATCAGCTCCATCCGGATCAATGCCTAGTTTGGTTCTACTTAATGATACAGATTGCCTGCCAAGCCAGGAAAAGCCAGATGTTAGCATACTGATGCACAAAAAAACTGCTGCTGAGGCCAGATTTTCAAAATTAGACATGAGCCAATGGGCCTACATTTGCTCGCAAATAAAAGATGGATGCTTGGAAACCAGGTACTGGCACGTGTCCTGCCTCCCAAAGCCTGACCAGGTCACAGGAGATGACGGCGTGTAGGAGGTACCTGGGATGTTCCAACAAGGAACCCAGCAGTAAGGTCAGGTAGGGTAAACACCCCTCCAAGGGCCCTCCTGCTGCCTGGACATTACTGTGCCTGGTATAATGCTGCAATGAGCTGTACTGGGGGAAATGTTCAAGTGCCACTGTTGAAAGAGAGATCTGAAGGGATTACAAGAGGCACAAAGCATTGTGGGTGAGCCCTTAGCTCAAACTCCCATAGCTGGGGAAAGAAGACTGAAAAGACTATGTTTTTCATTGTATTTGATCACAATATGTTCCTCAACACAGAAGCAGAAATAAAATGTAGGATGGCAGGTGGACAGTAGCACAGATTTCAGGTGTGAAGTGCTTGCTACCAAGACAATGTAGCAAATCCATCTAAATCCAGCAAAGTACATCTTGGCCAGATCTTCCCTTAATTTGAACTTCTGTGGCCCAGATCAGCTACTTCCTTTCATCATGAGCCAATGAAAGTTGTATCCTCCAACGTGAGGAAAATGAAAAAAGAAATTACAGGGTGAATTAAGCATAAAAATAATGGCAAAGATGAGTGTATTTGCAACAAACTAGTCATGTCAGTGGATGTTTCAGTCATCAGTACGTGCTTGGGATACCCAGCAAGCACAACTGAGCGTTTGGCCTTCAACTTCCATCAACCACTGTGGGATGTTTACGACTTCTCTTGCCTGTGAAATGATTTCCTGACTGAAGAGAAACTCTGAACTGAATGTATCTGTAAAGTAAGGAGGAGTTCTCAGTTCCAATTTATCATTGTTAAAGTGGATTAAAGGATTTTTTATTAGTAACACTTAGAGCTCACTTGTTCATGTACCTGGAGACATCTACCAGAGGAAACCTTCCCCAGCAGACAGCCTGGCCAAATCAAAAGCTGAAAATGAGTGTGTGATGAGCACATTACACAGGCTGATGAGGGCTGTGATGAGCTGGGATTTAGTGAGGAAACCTCTGAGAAAAGCCCAGGTGCTGGTGGAAACAATGTACACAGCACTCCTTCACCGAGTCAGTGCTGAACCAAAAAGCTGAAGCACTCTGCAGGACACTGCACGACAGCAAGTGATGTCTCCTGCGTGAGGTATGCAAGCCTCTCTCTTCACCTTCACCCTTTCAGTGCACCTGAATATATTAAACAGTTTAAGACAGCACTGGAAATTATGCAAGATAATATGTGAGTGTAAGTAGCACTTTAACAAACCATGAATCAAAACTTGTGACAATATATGCCCAAATTACCTTTAGTTATCCTAATGAAAATGACTCCTGGTAAAATACTGGATGTATGACATTCAGAAGTAGCTTTCCATGGGCAATGAAGAAATCCAGCATGATCGCAAACAGGGACTAGATGTGTCTGCTTATCCCACCTGGATCAACACATTTCAGTGTTAACAGCCAAATATTGCATTAACTTTAGGTAATTTAAAACCAATAATATCAACACACCCTCTCAATACAATGACAGTAAAATAAAACAAGGGTTGTACTTTGCTATATTGTACTTCTCACAGTGAAGTTCACGCTGAGGTGACCTTCAAGGTCCCTTCCAACCCAAAACATTGTATGATTCTATGATGTGCTGGGACTCTTGAGCCTATTGCTGAAACTTAGGATGGGATTCATGTTATGACAGGATACATAAATGTGAGACCACATGGTATGTACTATGGCCCTAGGATAAACATGGCCCTAGCTGCCTGTCTTTAAATAAGCGAGTGACATGCTTACCTTCTAAATTTAGTAAGTCAAGGGAAAAGCCTTACCTAACACATTTCACAGCTGGCTAGGGTTTTTTAAATTGAGAATTCAATTTTGAATATAACTTCTTCTCATTTACTAACCATGTAAAACTATTCCAAGATGTCATCGTGTCTTTTCCTTCTTACCATGTCTTTTTTTACATATCCTGTTGTACGTTCAAGATTTTAAGAAGCCTCCTCATCTGGTTTTGGAAGATAGGCTCCTTGAACGCTCGTGGTTCTGAGCTCATGGCTTGCAGAAAGCAACCATCTCAGCCAAACACCATTTCATTTTTTTTCCCTCCAAACTTGAAATATTACTTGTCAGTGTCTTGGCATAGTACCAGACTATGCAATTGCAATCTAGATCCAGACTGGGCAATTAAAAATGATATTCATAAAAGCATCTCTCTTATTTCATTTGGATGCAATATGGCTACCCCTTTTTCTGCCATAAATACTTCAGTGTGGTCCCACTCTACTCCAGGGCTGGCTACCTCCAGCTACACTGCAGTGTGGAGCTATCTTAAAAACCTAACAAGGCTCTCAAGGCATTCAAAGGGGTAGGAACCAGCCAATGCTACTAAATCAATAAATGCAAAAGGACTTTGCATTTTTGAAACACGTTCCTAGTCCTAATTGTCTATTAAAAGATATTTAGAGGACAAATTCTAAATAACAAAGTATGTTAACACATTATCTCCAAACACTTACATAGATCTTCAGTACATAAACAGCCCTTTTCTACTTTATTTAGAACACAAAAAGAAGACTTAGCCTCAGGAAATAGGGAATCTTACTGAAATACTGAATCTAGCATTCCAACGTTCAAGAATTTGGTCAAAAATACATGCTAAACCAATTTCCTAGCTTTAGTTAAATTCTTGATTGAATTTACCCTTAAAGCCCAGAGGTGTTCTCAGCACCACTTTATCTCTATGAAAGTGAATTAAAGCATCCCTGATTGATAACACCTAGATTGACTGCATGTGGTTTGCCTATATGGCAGTTTTGAAAGAAAGGAAAAAAGTAATTTAATGACAGTTTATCCAAAAGCATAAGGTGTACTTTTAGGCAAGGGCTTTAGAACTCATTTAAGTTCTCACAAAAGAAAATCTTACTGGTGTGAGGCTTCAGCAGATTGAGTGTTCTGGCAATGTGCTCAATTCCTACTCATGGTCAGATCTGACTGTTCTCAAACAGCTGATCCTTGGACAGAATGTCACTTTTGCTTTTACCATTCTAGCAAGTAAAACACTTGAAGAACCATGCTATTCTGAAGCTGAAGGAACACAAGCCACTGTTCTTGCTACATTTACACAAATTAAAGAGATTCCTGTATTTCTTCATAGTGTAAGGATTCTCTGCACTATTTCCTGATGGTTAAATATCTGCATCTGTCTAAACTGAAATCACTTGACCTGTTCCTGCTGGAGGTACCTGCTATCCATCCAGAATTAAGTTGAAGTGCTTTTCTATTTGGATGTTGAATATGGCTTCCAAATCAGAGCTCTAAACATCTTACACAAATACTAAAAAAACAAAACAAACAAACAAACACAAACAAAAAAACCCCCAAGAATCAAAGAAATGTCCTGTTCATAAAAGTTCTCCAAGCACAGTTAGGCTGTGACAAGAGTACATCTAGCAGAAAAACAGCTAAACCCCAGAATATTCAGCCATCTAGAAAATTCATATCCGTTACAAAGTTCACCCAGCATGCAGGAAAAGGCAAAGAGCAGCTTCTCCTATTTCCTGGGTTACAGGAATCTACCAGCACTGCTCCTCCATCTCTTTTCCACAGGATGGTAGCATTTCGTGCAAAATGATCCTGTTTTAAGGGACATCCACAGCTTGGGGACGCAAGGAACATTTCCCTCTTCATTGACAAGGAAAAGGTCATTCAGAGTTGCTGGACTTGATGATGGATTTGGATGCTCTATAATGCCAGACTGAACAGGGGTGTCAGCCCACATTTCTCTTAAGAACTCTTCCATTTTAGCCAATTTTCTCTTTTTCACACCAACTTCCTCATCCTCACCCAAATACTTCAGTGTGCAGACTGACGGACAAAACACACTTTGTCTTCCTCTGAAACATCAGAGGAATCATAAATAAACTCAATGTTTTCTTTAATCTGCATTCTTGGGTGTTTTTGATGTTGCAATGCCAATGAGCTTTGTGCAAATTACAACATACAAAGTCTTTATGCAAACCCTCCAATCCACTTTAGCTCCTTGGAAAGTATTACACAGTCATGTTGTTCAAACTTGACTATCTTGGCACGTTGTCTAGCCAAATGGTCCTGACTTAATTGTTGGTACACATAGGTGTATGTATATGTTACTGTCTATACCCTTGGTCAAATACTTATCTTGAACCTCTTGGTTGTCAGCAGCCCAAGGATTTTCCCAGCACAGCAGCAAGCACATGCAATGCTAACTGCTGCCATTTCCTGAATTTACTGTGACAAAACTTTGTTGCACATCTAGATGATGGAAGTTTTGTCTATGAGTAAATCATTCCTGCAAGCTTATGTACCTCCTTCCTAATGATGATTTCATCACCTTATGACACTTCCCAGAATATCTAGTCTGGGAACCTAATGTAATGATTTGTTAACTATTAAGGTGGAACTATATGCACATAACTTGCTACCCTTGCTTGGTACACCTAGAAACCTGACTATATGCATAACACAAACCACACTGAGTACACAAAGCTTAACCACCCTACTGCATTGCTGCCCAAATTATTTCCTACTTGAACTGTGAAAGAAAAAAAACCTACAATAAAGAAAGCACTACAACAAATGTATGTGAACTTACAAATCATTCATCTCCTCATAGTATGTATCCTGTGAACACAGAAGACATCTGAAACAGATCTGTGGGAGGTTACACCAAAACTAGTTTCCTGATAGTTATTCTTAATTTTGCTTCGGCCAAAGTTCTTTTATCATTAGTCTTACAAAATATGCACATCAGTTATTTAAGAACAAATAGTTAATTTCTAAGAAAAGCACTTTGAAGATGCAAGGTGATATTCAATCCCATGTTAGTACTATTACTGACTTACAGCTCAAAGCCCAGCCTCGTCCTGGGACAAATTATCATCATCAATCTCAAGGCACAGCAGGGTAAGAAATGTCACTATTTGCAAATATTTTTATTTCACAAGTCTGTTTAGATTTCTAAAATGTAACAGGGGACAGAATCTTTCTCATTCTGAATGCAATGAGACAGAAATGATTCTTCTTCATTCAGAGTTCAAGCACTGCTCCATGGAGCACTGCTGATTACAGAAAAAAAACCCACCACATTTCTACTTTCTTGCAGGGAAATCAAAAATCATTTGCAATTCAATAAATCCACTTGCCTGGAGATTTTTAGAGATCACAGAATAGCCCATTTGGAGAACATTTAAGTTCACAAATGCAGAGTCTGGCAGCTGATGGACCCAGCTTGGCCAGTTTGGACTGAGAATGAAGTTCCAATTCTCTGCTGACTCTCTAGTAGCTATAACTTGATCATCCATTTTTTAAGTCAGGACAGCAAATGGAATGGAATTATCCTGCTGGGAAAAGGAAGAAGTCTTAATGGGAAATTTGAGGAAAGGCCAGGCTTGTGGAGACAACTGAGCACTCAGGAGAAGTATCTCTGAGGTGGCTCCAGGCACAAGAGCACAGTGTGAAGGGGAACAGGTACATCTCCCATTGCATCCAAAGGGCTGGACCCAGACAAGGGTTGCATCCAAATATGTGTCAGGAGTTGAACAAGAGATAGGACCAAGAGAAGACAAGGTCAGAAAAATCAGAAATTAAACATAAGGAGTCCTGAAAGGCAAACAGAGTGGCTGCAAGGGTTTTGGACAGTTAAGAACTTTCAGAATATCCAAATGCAGTTCCAGCTCTCTGCAAGTGATTTTTGGAATAGCATGTGGATGGCTGGCTGGCTGTCCTGCCTGGAAATTTGGTCAGTATTTATAAAGAGTTGCCATATACATGCTCTCTGTTAGATGGAAGCCTAGATCTTGGTTATCAGCCAGCCCCTGAGAAATTTTGCACTTTGTGAGTATAGTATTGTGTGGATGGGAGGGAAAATAGTAATTCAGCAACTCTGCTGCCTCTCAGACATCCTGAATGCATTTAGTGGCCATTGTCAGGGACAAAACCACACTCTAATCCAACTATGTCTCAGGCTTCAGGCTGGGAAGAAACTCAAGACATCTTCAAATGTATCACTGTCCAATTACCTAAGCAGATCTGCAAATGATGACATAGTATCATGTAACACAGAGAAATCAAAGTTCTTCAGCTATGTGCTTTAAAGAACAGATAAACTACAGTTGTAAATCTGGTGCTTAGTTAAAAAAAAGGATATTAAAAAAAGCAGCACGGAGCAGATGACTTTTAAGAGCAGTTTTGAGGAGTTTTTACACACTTTAGCAACCCCACACTTTTTTTTACAATACCTCTCATAAAAAATTGGTTGTGGCGAGAGGCTTCTACTCCAGTTGAAATTTGGAAATCTCAAATCACTCAGATACTGAGAGCTGTCAATCATAAGAGAATTCAATGACCTTCTTTATTCTGTATATTTAGCAAGGCAATGTTCTAGGATTGTTACAAGTCCTCTTTGACTCTTCAGTGCACGTAATCACTGTCTGTCATGACCTGACCAGTAGTAGCATTAAAACCCAGGGCAGCAATCACTGAGAATACTCCACCAGGAACACACGCAGGTGAAATGGATTCTAGTCTCTCTCATGTAATCACTATCTGTCATGACCTGACCAGTAGTAGCTTTAAAACCCATGGCAGCAATCACTGAAAATACTCCACCAGGAACACACACAGGTGAAATGGATTCTAGTCTCTCTCAAGCAATGGCTTAGACATCATCAACTCTGCCATTCTGTTAAGACTATTCTAATGACAGAAGGCTGCAATTGATCTTGAAAAAGATTTTATTTTAGAGGACCAGTTCAAGCAGTTTGCTTTAAGTCCATTATTGTGTAAACACACTAAAACATGAGCCAGCAGTGTGTCTCTGGGGCAAAGCAGGCTAATGGTATCCTGAGCTGTGTTAGACAAAGTATTGCCAGCATGTCCAGGGAGGGGATCCTTCCATTCTACTCAGCACTGGTGAGGCCACACTTGGTGGGATGTGCTCAGCTCTTGGCTCCTCAACACGGGATAGACATGGACATACTGGACAGAACCTAAAAACGGGCCACAAAAATGACAAAGGGACAGGAACATCCTTCCTATGAAGAAAGGTTGAAAGAGCTGGGACTGTTCACTCTGGAGAAGGTCCAGAAGGATCTTACTAATGTATATAAATACCTGAAGGAAGGGTCTTCTGCTGACCACTTGCCCTATATAGAATAATATCATCATTAAAGGGCAGCCCAGCAGCCAAACCCCTCCCTCCAATACCACATCAACACCAGAGATCCAAAGTGCCCAACACCCAGAGAGAGGAACAAGCCAATGCACTCACCCACTGCAGGGCACACAAAGAAGGAAGCAAGCCAGGCAAGGAGCCAAGCCATGGGCAATGGTAGCAACCAGGGCATGAGTCCAGTTATACATGTATATGTGTACATATATATATACACAGACAGCTTCATGTTACGGCTCTGCCATCCTGGGAACTCCACTTGCTATGAAGAGTCAGGGAGCCCTTCCAATAGCCAGCAGCTCCCGACAACACACACCCCACATGAAGAGTCAAGGAGCCCTTCCAACAGCCAGAATCCCCACACAACACATGTACTGCAAACGGAGTCAGTTCTTATAGAGGTGGCTTCTTGCCCCACCTCCTAGTTAGTGTGGAAGGCAGAGGCACCTGGTGGTGATCTCCTAATCAGTTCCCACCCAAGCTTGGCCAGACCCTGGGTGAAAACCAATCAAGAGCATCTTTCTTGCCTGGTTGTAGACATCATCCATATGCCAACCCTCATTAAGGGCTGGGGGTTGAAACCCCAGCATTTCAGAGGGTGGAAAGAAGATGGAGCCCAGCTGTTTACAGCAGTACCTAGTGACAAGACCAGAGGCAATGGGCAAAAACTGAAGCACAGGAGGTTCCCTCTGAACATCAGGAAACATGTTCTTACTGTAAGGGTGACTGAGCACTTGCCTCGAGACGATGTGAAATCTCCATCCTTGGAGTTATTCAGAATCCAGCTCCTGGGCAAACAGCTCTAGGTGGCCCTGTTTGAGCAGGGTGATGGATCAGATGACCACCAGATGTTCCTTCCAACCTCAGCCGTTCTGTGATTCTGTGAACTCTTATTCATCATTACCAAGTTGTGTTTATAAGTGATCACTAGTCATCTATATCTTGGTACCACTTAGGCTGACCCAGAAAATCAAGACTATCTTAAGGAGAACACAGTAAAAAGCATGTACAATGATGTTAACAGACTTGCAAACTAACCTAACTCTCCTACAAGAAACAGGAGATAGAATCCACTGTTATTTCTGTTGTAGACTTCCTTTACCACAACTATATACATACATATCAGTATCTATATATGCCACTTAGGCTGACCCAGAAAATCAAGACTATCTTAAGGAAAACACAGTAGAAAGCATGTACAATGTTAACAGACTTGCAAGCTAACCTAACTCTCCTACAAGAAACAGGAGATAGATAGAATCCACTGTTATTTCTGTTGTAGACTTCCTTTGCCACAACTATATACATGCATATCAGTATCTATATATGTACACACACACTAAAATTTTAGTTATAATTTTATATCTAGAACTGATATAATTTATCTATTCATCTACCTACCTACCTACCTATGTGTATCTAAAAACACAATAGTAAGGGAGATTTTCTTAAGGTTACGTAAGTCATGTATTCTGGTGCAAGGCAGATGACTGAAAACAGGCTTTCTAAAGCCTTCATCACACAATATCGTTTAATTAAAGTTCTTAGAATTCCAAATGCTAGGTTGCACTTTGAATTTAAACACCTTGCCACCTCACTCGCCCCCATTCACGTCTAGAGCTATGTACACTCACAGAGCTGCAGGTCAAGCTGAAATCCCTTGGAAAATAAAGCCTTTTGAGAAGAAAAACTTGATGGTTATTGACAAAATGTTGTAGTCTGCCTTGTTACTATTCATGATTAAGGAAAGTAAATATTGTCTAAAGTCTAATGAGAATTCCAATGCAATAAAGTCAAGTGTGAAAGGTGCAATCAATAAGTGATGACGTGACAGTATTTCTTTGTAGTTTTCTTATTGTTTAGTTCATGGTATTTGGTGATGCTTGAAAACAAAGCATTAAGAAATTAGTGTTACAAGGATTAACATTCAGATTTTATTTCAGATGTTATGTTCCTACAGTCATTACATTCTGAACACTAATTAGCATCTGATTTCTTTTCCTACTAGTTAAGGACTACAAACCAAAGAATTCTAGAACAAAAATACTACGGAAATAAACATCAGCATTACCCATGAACATTCACAGATTAAAACCCATGGTGTCCATGGCTCATTTTACATTGCAGGAGCAAATAATGCAATGAAGAACTATATTTTCCTCTGGGGTTTTTTTTGTGCTAGCAACTGCTACAAAGTATATCAAGTTTATGAAGAAAGTGTCTTTTCAAATGTATAACAGACCTCAGAGTTCAAGCTGGAATGTTTATGTTGCACACACGGCAGGGCTATCGACCAAAGGGTTCAGTTTTGGATGTACTACAGGTCTTGGAGATAAAGAAGCATACTGTCCTGTGACAAAGTCAAAGACTACATCTCAGTTACTTCTGCAAGGGAACCAATCTCTTCCAGTCCTCCATCAGACTGATTAATTTCTCTGTCTTTAGGCTCAGCTGGGTTGGCAGGCACAGGCACTGAGGGCCACAAAGGTGATCAGAGGGCTGGAGCACCTCTCCTGCAAGGACAGGCTGAGAGAGTTGGGGTTGTTCAGCCTGGAGAAGGCTCTGGGGAGACCTTCCAGTACCTGAAAGGCACCTACAGGAAAGCTGGGGAAGGACTGTTTACAAGGGCATGCAGAGACGGATGAGGGGCAATGGTTTTAAACTCAAGCAGGGTAGATTAGACATTAGGAAGTTCTTTACTGCAAGGGTGGTGAAACACTGGAACAGGCTGCCCAGAGAGGTTGTGGGCACCTCATCCATGGAGACATTCAAGGGTCAGGATTGATGGGGCTCTGTGCAATCTGATCTAGTTGGGGATGTGACTGCTTACTGCCAGAGGGCTGGACAGGATGACCCTTTGAGGTCCCTTCCAACTCAAATCATTCTATGATTCTATGACAGACACTGGTCTCTCACTGTGCAATGGCATGGGATACTGGTACCTTATGTCAGAAACTGAACTGAAGGGATGATTTCTGTTCCTCTTTCTTCTCTGCAGGCACGTTGTGGATACGATAACTTGTGCTGGCACGTCATGTAGCCTCAAGATACTGACACTATGTTTGAATATCATTCACAACTGTATTTTCTAAAGTAGTCACATAACAATTTAGCTACGCGAACTTCAGCGGATCTTCACTGAACACATTTGCAATTAATATCTTCATGGTTCTAAATATTCTGCTTTATTAATTCCCCTGGTACTTAATCTTTAGATTACAGAGCAACAGGTTACATGTCTGTGTAAGTCAGCTAGGAGTATTCGGCATAAAACTTATCCAAAAGGCAATTACAGGCAAAACCAGACACGTCTCAAAACTGCTATTGACTGTGTATGGTGAAAGATCCCATGCATTCCAGAAGTCAGCTCTATAGTTCCTCACACATGGCTAAAAGCAATAATTAGTTTGAAACATTACTTATGTCTCTCATAATATGACTGCTTTAGAAATTCACTAAGTAAATGAATCATGTAGCTAAGCTTAACATTTGCATTTAACATGTTACAGTGGCAATAAAAAATTCCCTCACAGAATACAACCCCTCCAGACCAAGAAGATTCTCTAATCCATGCCAAAATTATTTTCTTACAAGTAGTTTCAGTGGAATTAGGTAAGAATTAGCTGTGACACTGTAAAGAGAAGGACATATGTTTTACACCATGATTCTTGTTATCAAAATGTATTTTTTTGAAGAGCCAGAGAAATAACTCAACTCTTCCAGTCACGTAAGCGAGATCTCTTGACCTATTGCAAATGCAATGGCACACAAGCAGTGCCTTTAACTTCTGAGAACTTACTTGTTTACTTTTGTTTAGAAACAGCCAGGTAAGAAATCTAGTTCTGCATGAACACAATACGTGGCCCAAATACGTACACAGTCAAATGAAAGATAAGTATGGGAAATAAAACATGACATTTCAAATCAGCTCCCTAATAAAGTCTAAAAATATAAGAAACCCTATTATATTAACCAGCAAGAACTGCTCTTTCACTTAAGGGATAGCTGGGTAATTATTCAAACTTGTACAAGACTGGGTTGTCAAGTGAAATAATAATACAGAGTATCTCAGGATAATGAGATAGATCTTAAGGCCATTAGCAGTAGCTCTTATTATAATACTGGCCAAGGTTCCCCAAGAAAGAGAAAGAATATTTAAATGAAACTTGCAGAGAACTAGTTTGAACTTTTATATTTGAACAGCTTAGTACTGTCTCACAGTTTCTATTCCTTCCTGGAGAGAAAGGTGCCTACCATGTAAGACTCTGAAATCAGTCAGGCTTTAGAGACTGAAATCCCTGAGGACAGAAATTAAAAAATAATTTGAAAATGAAGCCACAATGAAATCCTTTCAGTTTATACTAAGAACCTCATCCTAGTGAGGTTTTAAGCTCTGGATAGATACCCAGTTGTCTTCTCTTTCCTGATTCTTTCTCTCTCATTCAGAACAACCAAACCCAACATATGTCTTGTGTCGTTAGGTTTGACAAGAGGAGTTACAGCTTTAGACATAAGGGCTTTGAAGATTGGAAACGGAGGAACAGATTACTTTTTCTTTATAAAATAGGTCCTGCTTATGAGACACTCGTATATGCACATTTTGTCATCCTACCTTTGTTTGTTTGGTTTTAACTACTACTGGAACATGAACAACTCAATAGCTGATGGTCATTGAGAAGCTAATCCCTAGGAAAACAGTTGTCTAGCTTGCAGTTTATAAGGCACAGTATGGCTAATGTGTCAGCAGTTGTCAAGGATTAGAAACACTGCTTGTTTCTCTGTTCTCATTATGAGCCTCTCCTAGGTGCAAAGGTTTCCAACTGCCAGACCAGAGCTAGGTCTGGCACACTCCAGTGAGGAACTCTCCTCCTCCTCACCTTCATGAATGCCTCTTTGGCTGACTGCACTTGGTGGTGCTTGGACAGTTAGACTAGACTAGGGTTTACAGCAGTTTAAGCAAGAATGCTGACTAAGCCTTTGCAAATCAAATATTAAAAGACTGATTAAATATTTTACGATCTTTTTACTTAGGCACTGATTTGAATTTTACTTCATCTGCTAGCCAGAGATACGCTGAAGGTTAATTGATGGAGGAAGAGTAAATAACAGCTGATGCTGCTGGCTCTAAGTATGCAAGGCACTTAAGAGTATCCCTAACCTCAAGTGTGCAGTCACTGACATGCTCATTTGTCTCACTAGGTTAGTGTCACTAGGGCTCAGATATGTGATCAAATTACCGCAGTGAAAGTGGTTTAAGCTTATGTGTTTTTCCTTGTATTGTATATTTGCACGTCTCCAATGACACCAAGTAATCCTTTAAATTGTGTTAATTGGATCATGTATCCGAGTATCCAGTTCGGTAAATTGGGATAGGTGGCTATGAAGAGTGGAGATGATGCCTCTGAGAAGACAAATAGGTTCCATGGAGAAGAGAGACATCCAGCAGAACAACCACAGCTCAGTCTACCAGGATTTGAGTATAAATCTCTCCCCTTTCTCCTACAAAACCAAGGGCTTGTAACTTACAAACCTGACTTGACAAATTGCTTTTGTGGATTTTGAATTTTTTTTTTAAAGGGAGAGAATTAACAAAACTCTTATAAAGCAATTCTTGGTCAATTCTTGGATACCTGACTGGGCCAGTATCACTTAAAGCCCATCTAGATCTTAAAGAAAAATTCAGAAGCTCACCATCCAGCAAGTATTCTCACCGTATTTGGGCTTGGAGTTGGAAATTTAAAAGCAGTCCAAATATTTACCTTTAGAAAAGCACTGCTGAGCCTGTGCCTGAACTCCTTTTCAAGAGACATTTGGTAAGGATTTGCACATACCAAAGTGCAATTTACGTAATGAGCAGGAAGAGTTACTGGACTAATCATTTTTAATGGAGATTCCTTGTCTTTAATACAGAGCTACACAATAGAACTTAATAGCTTGTGGCAAGTAAATAATTTACACATGGATTGTGTCTGAATACAAATGTATACATAAAATATCACAGACTTAATGAAGCCTTTGGGGTGTGTTTTCTTAAATCAATTTAATTGATTTTTCTGATAGGTCCGCATTTATATTTTTTGCAAGCTACATTTCTCTATACCTGTGCATGTGGCACAGTCATGATTTTTATTTTTCAGGGAGGCAGGGAAAACTCTGCAAATGAAATTAGAAACTAAGTACGCAGAGTGTAGGTAGTTTTTGAAGTGTCTAGGGTAAGACACTCGGAAATAACACTCGAACGTGACCCAACGGTGTGGCTCATTTAGAAACTACTTATCAGAAAAGGTCACCCTCTCAGGAACGCTCATGACTATTCCGGATGCTTTGCAGCATTTGAGCCCAATGAAGCTGGTAATGAGGAGTTTTCCCCTTAACACTGAACATTTTGGGTTGTTCAGCTTCAGTCAGCACAGTTGCTTTGCATTTGGCTTGGACTTCTGCTGGAGTGGGGAGGAGACGGTGGCGGAAGAAGAAGGTTAGTGTTGTAACTGATGCACAGCCGAAGCCAGAAGGAGTCGTCGGGTGGAAACATGGGTGTGTGTTTCAAAGAGAGAGGGATGGGGCTTTACCACCAGGAGCACCAGCTTATCTGATGGGCCTGAAAGCTGTTTTCACTACAAAACATGCCCATGGCTCGTCCTCTTCCTTCCGAACACACTCCTTCTTGTCATCACTAACCCATAAAAGCTACGCACTGAAGTGCAGAGACAGGGGCCCAAGGAGAGCGCTGGGGAGGTCCAGGGGTCATCCGCCATCCTTGTCCCCGTCGCCCACCCTGCCCGCGCGCCCCGCGGCGCTGAGCTGCCCGCCTTACCTTTGGGGTGCCAGGGGTCCGTGAACTCGTACTTCCCCACGCCG
>NW_008592712.1:0-30745 GCF_000691845.1 Merops nubicus
ATGATTCTATGATTCATCACATGAGTTCACCACCTGCCTCTCACATCTTAACTACTGACTCATAAAGATCACCACAAGTTTCTGAAACTTTTCAAAGTATTGTCTGTAAACCAAATTTAAAATCCAAACTGTAAGCAAGCTAACAGCTGAACTGGTGGGAGAGAAGTGATATTGTGCTTTGTTTTGTCACACAAATACACCACTATTTGGAACCTCAGCTTTCTGAGTGTATTAGCTGTTAAAAACCCACACACACCTACACATGGACAGAACAGCAAAGTTTATGAGGTCAAAAAAATGTTCACCTACCACAAACCACAAAGACAGGCTCTTGGTGTTAGTAGCAAAAAGAGACTTTTCCTGTAGACCACAAGTTTGACCAACACAGAACTAGCTGTGGCAGGGAGGGACACGCCAGCTGTCTGCAAGTCAAAAAGTACTGCTCAAGTAAACATAACAAATACTCCAAGAAAACTTTCTCCACTAAACTAGGAGATAAGAGGAGCCAAGGAAACTCAAGCAGATTAATGAAAAACAGGTGATCAGAGTTAACTGGTGGTTGCAGTGCTTTTCTTTCAAAACAGTTCTCAATCTTTCCTAACCTAGAGCACTAATGGTCCACTACAAACTGATCAGGGGAAATACAAACACCTCAACCTTCCTCTCATGAAGCAATAAAGGCAGCAGGCACTGCTCTTAAAGCAGCACAGAAAAAAAATAATCCAAACCAAAAAGTACCACCACGAAAACTTCTCCTCATCTCTGGGTATTCCCTGCACAGAAAGTTGAGAGCAGATCACAGGCAGTGTTTGGCACCTGTCTAAACTCAGTGAAAACGTTGGGAGCTTACTTAATTATTTTAGTTCTTTAAGTTATAAATGTTAATATCAGTCCTGATAAAAACTCACATGCAATTTCCATTGTGTGCATCTATTTATGACGTGGTTATACACAGTTTTTGTCCATGCAATTAATAATGGAGCTTATGATTCAAATACTCGGTAGCAGCACAGTTTCTGTAATGGCACATGTAAAACAACATTTTCACTTATTCTGTGAACCAGTTATCTACCTGTAAACAGTCATTTACATACTAGACTAATGCAACAGTGCTCACTTAAATGTGCACGTCATACATGTACGTGTTACACGTGTCTTTATGTGTATAGACAGCATATGTGTATGGACACATAGATACATATATGTATGAAAATAAAATTTAAAGGAAAGCCAATAAAACAGAAGGTTTCCTATAACTTTGTTATAAGTCCTTTTTAGCCCCCATGACTTCTTTAGTGCAGGGAAGCTTTATTCTGTGGCTATAGGAATTCCTAATATTGCAACTTCCTCTCCCTGTATCACCTCCCCTCACTGAAAAGATTTTCCACTAGGCTGGCATCTGTGTTTACATGTGCAGATTTCGTATGTACATATCCACCTGTATCCCATAGCTATGAAAAACAGTACTTGAAAGAAATTCCTTGAAAGCTTGAAGAATTCCATTTTCACTCCCCCCCCTTAAAGCCTGTAGCTCTTTGCATAGTTTACTCTTTTTATTTTAATGTGTTTCATGAAATAATTGTCCATGCTATTAATCCCAGAACCATTCCAGACAGGAAAAATTCTATTTACCTCATGACTTTTTTATTTGTGAAATATTGTCCACTACTTCTACTGTAAGACATACTGCGAGAGATGTCTCCAGAAGCAGAGCTCTTGCAGAGAGCAATACGACCAGAGCGTTTGTCTTGGTACTCCTAGGAGACACGTGCCACCCCCCTGACCTGTGCTGCTGCTGGGAACCTGGCTGCACTCTGCAGTTCTGCTTCTCTCTCCATGGAATAAATCTGCAACAGTGATTATCCCATGTTCAAACCACCTGTCCTAATGAATAACACTTCCTGTGTAGCTGTTTCCAGATATTAGAGTTAGTTACTCAAGCTTGAAAGACAAGCAGGGAAATTAATAACTGGTGCACATGCTCCTTAAATGACACAGGGGCGAAATATGGAAAGAGGAGTTCATTGCCATTGCTTTCCTACAGTCTGGAACAAGGAGTTGTAAGTATCAAAAGACCTGCATCAGCTTGTACCTGACCAGACAGGCAGGTGAGCAGTACCATGACTGCATTTTGGCTTAAAAATTGGGTAACTGAATGCTGATTATAATTTTACTTTGAATTTTTGAAAAAGAGCCAGTGACTTAAAAAGCGATCCATGTAGGATTACATGTTATCTAGTAGCCAAAGGAGACTGAGCCAACAGCCCCCACGACCTGATCCAGTACAGCACTAGCACCACATCAACTCAGATTATCCTTATTTTTAAAGCCAGAAATTTTTCAGTAGATGGGTTTACTCATGACTTAGCCTTTTGAGCTAGTAATATTTATAAAAGAACACTGGTGAATATATATTAAATGCCTTTGACAATCATTTCCATCAACATATCCTTCTGGGCCAAGCAAACTGATGGTTTGTGAGCTTTTGCTACTCTTTTTGCCAAACAGTGCTGGACTAACTTGTTACATTCTATAACACTAATACACACATAACAACAAAGAATGTCAAAGAAATGCACATTTCAACAGCCCCTTGAAACTTCAAAATATGCTTCTCCTGTGTTTGAAGTTGAAAGAAGTAAGCAATACTGTTGTCTTCTTAATTTATTGACTTTGGTTTTGCTCCAGACCTGTAAAGACCGATTCAGTGACATGCAGAAAAGCAGAATGCAGTTGTTCAGCACCTCATCCAGTAACCTCCATGTTATATACAAAGATGAATCTTTTTGTTAATGCTCTAGTATGCTAAAGATGCTTCCCTATTGTAGTTATTTGCTGTGTCACAAAAAGTTATCTGCACGGAGATTTAATAACATCATTAAATAAAATTCAAATGGACATTAGACATACGTATAAAGTACTCTTATACCCAGTATGCATATCTTTAGATTTTTTAATTCAAACTGACTGACTGCTGATGGAATTGAGTTAGCTAGTGGGTTTGTAGGGGTAATAACAGTCACTCGGCAAATCATGCTATCAAAGAAAAAGCCAGAAGTATAGAAAAGAGCAGGAAAAAAAAATCAAGTGTTCTTTACTATTCCCATACATCAAAACTGTTGTTTTAGAGCTGATGGGATGAGTTTGGTGTACATTTCTAAGCAAGGCCCAGCTGCCATTTCACTTACACAATGCTCTCTTGGTTAATGATTCTCCTAACCTCCAGAGTTGGCTTTGGAAGTTGTCTCTCCATCTCAGGAACTTTTGGAAACAAAAAGCATCTGCTTTCTAGTTTTGCTAGCTGGCTAGTTTTCTAGTTCAGACACATACAGTAGGAGAAAACAGTATATTTCCTTTACTACACTACTTACAACAATACATCCTCTCTTTACGTGTTTCAATTCTCAGCATTTGTTAGAAACAGAGACCAATACCTGTAATCTAATGAGCACCTATAGCTACTTCTTTTTACAACAATGTGATGACATTGATACGATATAATACAAAACTTACTGAGCCACTCTGATTTAGGAAACACTGTTGCACTTGGTGACACAACCTCCCAGATTTCTTCTTCCACTACTTACTAGGAAAGTTCAAAATGATGTCAAATGCCACTTGATTCCAGCACTCCCTGAGCAGACCTGTGCCAAATTTAAATTCCCGCAGGAATTGCTACAGAAAAAAAAAAAAAAAAAAAAAAAGCTTCTCACTGCATATAACGGATTTTCTGTTATAATTTCCTACAGACCCATTCAAATCAGTGAAGCTTCTCCAGTTCACATGGCTGAGAATTAAACACACTCTTTTCAAAACCCAACCACCTCCTGTCAGAGCAGGGCAACCTAACGGGCACCGCTTTTCAATCCGGCACAGCTGTTTTCTGTACTGCCACAAAACTCCAAACATTAACACTGCTATACAATTTCTATTTATTTCTTTGTTATTATTGTCTTGGGCCTTGGAAAGAGATTTTCTAAAGGCCCTGTTGTGAAGGACGTATCACATGAAGAGTAATGATTATACTGCTGTAGTCTGTAAGAAGATTGACTTGCTTTTCTTCTTCCTTTTTTTTTTTAAATGTTTTTGATTTGCTGAAAAACTGTTTAAGGGAGAAAAGCAAAACACCTCTCCCACCCCAAAAAAAATCCCAATTGTGGAAATGTTTGCTTCTTTTGGCAGCACGAATATTTATCCCTTATTTAACAGGAATTCTCCCCTGTGTTAAGAATGTTGCTATTCCAGCTCGAAAATCTAAACGTGAAGTATTGTAGCAGTATTCTGGTTTTCTCCCCTCTGTATGCAACTTTGGAGTAGTCAGGAAAAAGCAAATATTAAAACAAAAATAACTGTCTTGAAGTGTCTGTGAAAATTTACGTACTAAAAAGCAGCTGTAAAACTTTTAACGTTTAAATTTATGTTTTATGTTTACAATAAGAACTCTCCAGCCATGAAGGGCTTCTAAAAGCTACATGCTAAACACAAGAAAAATGAAAGCAAACAATAACACTCCTGTGAAGCCCAGCTTCACTACACAAAATGGCAAATAAGACTTTTCTGTAGACTTCATAAGTTCTCGTGTCTTGCTCTAAAAAAAAAAAAAAACAACAAAACAACCAACGTAGGAATGTCAGGGCTACAAAAAGGGCTGGTTAGAATAGGCAGGCAAAAAACTTGTAATTCCCTAATAATAGTTTTTTTCTACAATTCTGAATGTATTTGTGATGGTCTGGTTTACTCTTTTATTTGAATTGTGTTATAAATAAAACAGCTTCTCTCCTCCCCCATTTCTGCCAGCTGTAAGCACTCTGTCCTCCAATAAAGGTTGAAACAAATGAATAGGTTTGAAAGAGACCATTATGCACCAGCTAGTGCAGACTGAGGAGATGAAATGTTGCCAAATCATACTCCTTTTAAAATCAATAGGAATTCTTGTTATTGGATTCAATGGGAGCATAATTAGGTTCTAAACTCACACGCTTCCTTGACAATGTGGGTTTCTTTACCTTTTTCATTCCTGTTTCCCCCTCAGATATGGAGAAGTCTTGCTGTTTCAAAGTGCTCTCAGTTTGAACAGCTTTTTAGCCATTTCTCCCCTGAAATACTTGTGGCACAGGCTAGAAAAGGCAAACTCTCAGCACAAGTAACCTCAATTTCCTATACTGAAATTCAACTATAAGTTAACACCAGCAAAAGCACAGCCCATTCCCTGGCAGATGTTTAAAGCCTTGATACCCTCTGTCCTCTCTCCACCCTCCATCCCCCTGGGCATCGCTCTGTAGTGACCAGGTCAGAGCAAGCCCATGCACTGAATCACCACCACCTTTTTCTTTTGCAACTCTTACTGTAGGCAGAGTCCCACAACTTGAAATTCTTTTCAAAACCCCTCTCAGGATAAATACAAGAAGACAATGTAAGTAACTTCCCCTTGAAAAGTCTACATAAGGAGGACCTGGCATTTACGGCATCTGCATTTTGGACTCCAAATGAGTCACTGGGGAGTATTGAGTCCACCCCCATTAATCTCTCAGTGATTTGCTTTTATAAACAGTACACTGAACAATGACAAAAACACATAAAGCTACACCATCCTCCCAGGCCTCAAAATTAAGAGTTCTCTTTATCATTTTTTTTCCCATACATGGATCCTACACAAACAGTTTTAACTCTTATCCACAGGCGCTATCTTCATAAAT
The DNA here is from genome assembly GCF_000691845.1 of Merops nubicus. NCBI lineage: Eukaryota > Metazoa > Chordata > Aves > Coraciiformes > Meropidae > Merops > Merops nubicus. The sequence continues at coordinate 5,697 of NW_008592712.1, forward strand.
GAGTCAGCCTTCACTTTTTTTTCCCAAAAGAAGGGGTGCAAGAGCACTTTTTAAACTCTTTCTTGATTTGAACAAGTTTCTTCAGAGAACTTCTCAATCGCTGTAAAGATCTTGAAAGAGTTTCTGAGGAGTCTTTCTAGAAAAATGATACAGAAATTTTGGCCAAGTCCATCCCAGTGGAGATTTTTCTGGAGAATATCCAGGTTCTAAATACGGCTTTTCATGAAGAGACTTCAAGAAATAGCTACTGAGAAAGTGAGGTAGCACTACAGCAGAACGTATTTAAAAACATGTATTTAGATTATTTCCAAGGTGTTCTTTGCATATTTAGCACAGTGCACTCTCTCCTGCCCCTTTTTCACCATTTGCATGACTAGATTTTTTGAGATTATCTGTGCTTACCTCTTCCTTCAGTCTTTGTATATCCATAATTAATTTGTCCCTAATCATGATGAATAATTTCTTAAGCATGACAAATATATACACTGCTCCTCTGTAGCTGAGATATTCCTATTGCAGAATATCTACTGAAAACAGATGAGGGCTTTAAACATTTTATTAGTTTTATTAGTTGATATTAGGTCTGTGATGAGAAAGTCAATTACATTAAACATCAGGTAAATAAAGATTAAGATATCTTGCTTTTAAAGCAAACAAAGGGACTAAACAAGAAGTGTTAGAGATGTGGACATGCCTGCAGGGATAGGGATGTGATTCTGCCCCTCTGCTCCACTCTCATGAGACCCCACCTGGATGGAGCACTGCGTTCAGCTCTGGACCTCTTGGAGTGGGCTGCAAAGATGGTCAGAGGGCTGGAGCACTCCCCCTATGCAGATAGGCTGAGAGAGTTGGGGTTGTTTAACCTGGAGAAGAGAAGGCTCTGGGGAGACCTTATAGTGACCTTCCAGTACCTAAAGGGCACCTACAGGACAAAAGGGCTTTACAAGGGCTTGTAGCGATTGGACAAGGGGTAATGGCTATAAACTGGAAGAGAGTAGATTTAGATTAGAGGTGAGGAAGAAATTTTTCACTGTGAGGGTGGTGAGTCACTGGAACAGGTTACCCAGAGAGGTTGTGGATGCCCCTTCCCTGGAAGCGGTCAAGGCCAGGTTGGATGAGGCCTTGCCCTACCTGATCTAGTGCAATATGTCCCTGCCAATGGGCTCAAATTAGATGATATTTAAGGTCCCTTCCAACCCAAACCATTCTATGACTCTAAAAAAAAAATAACAGATTTAATTAGTTTTCCCCCAAATTTGGAAGCCCTCATGAAAGTTTCTTCAAGGATTTGAAGATATACTGACTGATGGCAGCAGGTAACAAGGACACAGGGTACATTTTCAAACAGCTACATTACTGGTGATAAAGGATCAGCACCCCTTTAGATCCCATGAATGAGGCTACAAAACTAGGGGTAGTATAAACACGTAAGAAGCAGTGACATTTTAGAAGAAACTATCTCCATGGTCTTGTCCACAGCCATAACTCTAGAAAAGAGCTTCTTTTCTAAAACACCCTCCCCAGGATTAAAAAAGCATAGGTACCATGCTATATATTAAAATTAGAATTTCTTTGCCTCGAACGTTTTCAGATGATGCTCCTCGTGCCCTGTACATGACTCAAATAAGCAACTTCTCCACTGGGTGATTTAGCCTGCTCGTGTGTCTGGTACCTAAGATTTATTACCTTGTTGTTTTAGTTAAAAGTTACAAAATTAGGTTTGAACATCAAGAGAGTTGCAGCACCACTACAGTATAATGAAGAAGTGCAACAGATTTGAATGGAGTAATTCTTAACTATTATTTATCTGTAGATTAAGAACAAATAGACATCATCAAACCCCAGGGATGGGAATAAGACTACCTGCACTTTCTGAAACCTCTCTACAGCAATGATTTCAGAGTACAAATAGGATATTTTTACTTATTAAAGAGGGGATTTGATGAGCATGCTACCTGAAAAGGCTGAAAACAGCTAAACATTTCTTTATCATCTGTATTTAGAGTTATCTTTAACAACACAATCTTAATTATATAACGGAGCTTCTAGTGTACAGTGGTTTTAAAAAGAGTTCAATATTGCTATCCCTCACTATGAACAAGGGAAGAAGATAGATGTGGAGATGAACTAGTTGTTCGATTCAGTACACCAGTAGCAAGTCTGGAAAAAAATACAATTATCCTTCTTAGTGTTAGGAAGGAAGCACCTATTAGACCAACCTACTGACTGCCTTTCAGTATCCCCAGTGACGTCCTGTACAGCTCCTAAGAGTTCCCAAGACTAAGGAAGATCTACATGGCAATTATTTTCATCCCTCTACATTTTATTCACAGGATGCACCAAAGAGGACCTTGGCAATGCTACCATGGTCACTGGTGTTTCTCAAGTCATATCAGAAAGTACTTTGATGCATTTTGCATGCCTCCTGGAAACACAAAAAAGTGGCCTTAGCTGGAACAGTATATCACAAATGTGAAACAAAATTCTGTAGACTCAGTTGAATTTAATTTCTATAGGCACATTTGAAATTATCATTTTTACAGAAGCCAACTAGATACAATGCAGACCCCACTGCTGGAGAAAGCTTGCACTATATTACTCTCAATATACAAAAGATTTCCTCAAGTTCCTTTCTCTTTCTGCTTCTATCTAAGGTATTTGAGTTGGCCCTAGGAGGGGGACATTTTGCCCTTATGTTGTTTGCTGCTTTAATCTGTTATCCTCAAGAATGGGAGGGCACCAGATCACTGTGCCAGTTACCCTCCCAAATCTCTAATTAATGTTGACAATAAAATATTAGGCACAGCATTAACTACCAGATAAGAGAGAGTACTCCTGGGGCTTGCACATCCCAGTCAAGTGGGTTTCATTAAAAAGAGACTTCTTACCAATAATATCAGACAACTGCAACATTTGCTTAAACTAGCACTAAAATAAAGATGACTCACTTATCTTTGTACTGCTATAAATAGTGATTTCTCTCTCTCACCTCCATTCCATTCCCTCCCACCATCCTTCAGTCAAATATAAAACTTTAGTTTTCTGCTATGGAGGGAGGGAGAGGAAGAAGAACCCCAGTATCAAAAGCTTCAACAACTCTGTATTTAGGCTAAGTTTCTCTGCAATATTGCAGCTTATGAGTTACAAATACAGACGTACCCACCAGCTCCTCCAAGCAGTAGCATGGCCAACACTTCCTTCAGTCCCAGAGGCAAACCAGCAGTTGTACTTGTGAGAAAGAAACCCTAAGGCAAAAAATACAGTTCTTCCCATAGCTTTCAAACAATTGGTTTTATTTCAGTTACCTGCATTGCAGTGCACAGTGTTACTATACTTACAATACTTTTTACATTAATACCTGATCAATCATCCTGCAAATACAGCAGAATTATTTTAGGGATAAGGAAGAACACTTTTGCAGCAATGCAGTGTTAAAAAGCAAAGCACTTCCTCGCTCTGAGCATGCCTTTGCAATAAAATTCATGGGTTTAGTTTGCAATATCCTGGTAGGAAACATATATCATGATAAAAATAACACAAACATCTTCCACAGACTCCCAAGTCCAGAGTAATCCAAGTCCCAGTCACACATCATCACAGCAAACTTCAAGGAGGCTCAGAGAAGCAAAATGTCTCCCAGGATGTTCTACTCCCACCAAAACTTCCAAGTTTTTGCTCTTTCTGCCATAACTTGCCAGTCTCACAGTATGTCTTTCTTATGGCATTACAGATACAATTGCATTTAAAAAAAGCAAACACAGCATTTTCATCTAAATATTAAGGAAATATTTATCAGCACAAAGGCCTCTGCACCCTGTACAGTGTTTACAATGCTTTTTATCTTCAGGCTACATTAGGATTTGCTGTAAAATGGCATTTGGAATGACTTGTGAATCACTTCCAAATGTGGTTGCACCAACCATATTGCAAAGCTTTGCACAGCAGTAATCATGGGGCATTTCTGACACTGAGAGCAACTGGCACAGAAGAGCAGTAAAAAAAGATGGTCTTTTCTCACTTAATGCCTTCTGTTGAAGCACTCTTAAAAATCAGAATAAAATATGAACAAAGATAACAGATGCCCTTAATGAGGCCCTCTGTTACTCTACTGGAGCATCTCTGAAAAAATAAAATATATTTATGCTGTTCCAGCAACTAAGACAATAGAATTACAGAGAGAAGAAAGTTTTTGATTCTTTAGGGCAGAGGGTTATTGCAAGACAGGAAGAAATAGCTGGTGTGCTTGGAGGCAACTCTACAAGTTGCAGAACACTAAGATACCATTTTTCTCCACTTCTCTGCATACATCTCTTGACACCAAACCCCACTCCCCTCCTGAAAACTGTAGGTATAATAAATAAAGAAAGCAATAAAGAACGCTGTAACTGAATAAATTAAAACCATGCAATGTCCACTTCATGATAAAACCTGTATGCATGCAAAGAGATTTTAATGCAGGAAAGTGCCACTCCTTGTTTAAGGGAAACATCCTCACTCCATCTGACAATTGCACTTAGCTCTTCTTTGGACGTATAAATGCAGAATATTGGATAAACTCCATTTAGAAAAGAAATCTGATTAAAAAGTACAAAATAGATCTTATATGCTGTAATTCTACAAACCGAAACAACCAAATAAATCACTCTAAAGATTCTTAAAGATATGTCCAAACCCTAATTCAGCTCTTTTAGGCTCAAAAATCTCCATATTTAATAGCACTTTGGCAACTGTGTATGATCCACAGAACACCTATGGCAACTGCCACTGGTGGTCCATAGCTGCAGAGTGGTGTATCTGATTATCCCAGTCTAAATGGCACTCGGACATGGGGAATACTACCCGAGCACTAGCAGCCTTCATCTCAAATGTCTCATAAGATTATGTACTGGTGATAAGCACAACTTTGCAAAGTACAAAATCTCTCATTTGCAAGCAACATTGGGCATTGGCTTGTAGCTGTAGGAAAAAGATCCATCAATGAGTAGTCTCAACATAAGAAATAAAGCTTTTTACTTGTTATTTCCTAAAAACAGAATATTAAATTTAAAGTCATTTTATGTATCTTCTGTAAAATAAATGTTTGGTGTCCTCAAAAGGAATTAATTGCTGTATTGAAGAGGAGACCATTACAGACTGGTTTGTAGTGCAAGTGGAGAAACCACATACACAAGTTCCTGCAGAGATTAAAATGCACAGATTTCTGGTAGAGGGTCACCTTTGAATGTCATTAAACTTCTCCGTGTACCTTTAAATGGTCAGATCTCATTTTGATCCGAGGGCCCATCTGAATTAGACTCAACCACCTCCCTTTACAAGCATTTTATTTGTAAATACTGCATATGTTCCTAGATTTCTCTAAAACAAGATATTATAGACTATTCAGAGGCCCAAGAACTGGTTGCTAGGGATTTACAGACACAATAAAATGTAAAGACTCATTTTAAAATTCTGTATGGAGTACAATGATTTTTAGTTCAAAATTGCCATCAACAATTATCAGTTACTTAAATAAAACAAAAGAGGAGAGTCTCAAAAGAATCGTGTGCATGTCAGTCCTACCTTGACAAAAGAAACATATTTTTAATCTTCTTACATCATATATCACAAGAGGTCTCTAGTCACTTCAGTATAGCAGGAGAGAAAAGGAGGAAGTTATACATTTTCAGGCACTAACAATTTAAAATTAAGACAAGAACAAATATTGTTTGTAAAAGCAAAAGACAGTGAGGAAAGCAACTCAGCTTGTGGAATAACAATATTGTTAAATAGAAATGGTTGTTTTCTGAACACAGTCATTTTATAAAATGTACAGTAAAGCTTTTATATGTAAATTACCCAAACTCAGAAACCTTTCACTTCAAATTGAATTGAGAATAGCTTGAAGAAGAACACTTTAGTGAAAACGTGCTTAAAATGAACAAAATCAAGAACAACACACACACACTGTTTCTCTTAAAAAAAAAAAAAAAGTAAATAACTATTTGATGGATGTACTGCTAACAAAAAAAAAAAAGAAAGGATAAAAATTTGGCTTCAGATATATTTAGGTAGCTTCTTAATATGTGTATTTATTTTTTTTCTTCTTCATAGGTACTAATTATATTAGTTAAAATATGTATATTACCCCCATATACATAACTATGTTATGTGAATGATTAAAAATATATAATGGAACTATATTACACAAATTATCACATTATCACATTTAAAAGCTCCCTTTGCTAATGTACTACAACAATGCAATTTTTCCTCAGCTTTTGAACTAAAATCCACATGATTCCATCACTGTATTTTTAATTTAACAACATCTCTTAAAGTAATCCAGTTATATGTGGTGGTCAAACTTGAACAACAGTTCTGCACCACACCATCATGCTGCATACTCCATGAAGGGACTGTAGGCTGGAAACTATGCCTATAAAGCTCAGCTGGATCTTAAAAGATGTTATATATTAAATAATTGCAGAATCTGCTGTTTTCATCAGCCTTACACATGTTCAATGATTGTAGGTTAATTCTCCCTTTGGATTTGGACATGGTCACCAGTTGCTTGAGTAAGAGCAAGGGAGACAGACACTTGTGTTATAGCAAAACTTGGTCCTTAATTAACCAGTTTGTGCGGACAGCAGGCAAATTTAAGTAGTAACCAATAAAAAAAAAGCTGATCCTGATGGACCTTTTTAAGCTAAATGGTGATCTTCCTCACATCAGCTAAGCACAAGGCTTGCAAAACCAATTCTAACTAAAAAGATTAATAAGCAAACACTAAAAATAAATTTTGGGCCAACTAAACTGTCAGTACAATGCACAACTCCCTTAGCCCGAGATCTGAGAAGCTGGGAGCTGGGGAGTCTGCACATGAAAGTCCATGTATGGGAGAATATTAAGAAGAATACCAATAATAATCCTTATTTATCTCCCAAAGTGTACTTATAACACACAGTTGAATATGGCATACTGAACAAGATCTGCATAATGACAGAATTGTTTACAAATTGGAAACAGAAGTATCAAACCAAATCATATCCACAGCATCCACAGAAAAGACCAACTGAATGGAATGGTTCAAATTTTTGCTATAAATACATGTGGGGACAAAATGAAAGCTGGATTTCAAATCAGCTGTAAAGATAAGAATGTTTGCCATCTGGCAGTTTTATATCATTGTGCCTTCACAAGAAAAAATGCCATTATATTAACATATAATCTCCTTGCCATTAAAGCACTTACAGTGAAAGTGTAGCTAAAACATAGTATTTTTATATTAGAGATAAGACAACTCAGTGAGACTGAAAAATAAAGAATATAGTTCACTCTTTCAAGTTATGAAACGTGTGTGCTCAAATGTATTATATGACTATCATACTAGGCATTAGCTGAGGATATAACACGGAAAATAGCCAGAGATTTAATTTCCACAGATGACATATTGTACCCAAAAGATTTAAGCAATGAGATAATAAGCAGATGTTGAAAATGGTTTACACTGCAATCTTTTTTTACAACACAATCCCGTTAACTGAGCTAGGAGTCTGGTTCCACCTCTGCCAGGCTTCTCTAAGCACTGACACCTGTGACAAGCTGACCAGCTACACTTTAATGTTACTCTATGAAGTTCTTGACTTTAAAAGGACTCACTGAATGTTGCCCAAGACTTTTATTAAAAGCTAATCCAAGAAGTGTTCATTTCAAAATTTCATCATCTTTTTTTTTTGTTCTCATTTCTGTTTCTTGTGACCAAGATGAGTATGGCAGACTAAGTGTCATCACACAGTTCTTGTGTGTGCTTAATTCATAGATCATTGTGGCATAATTCGTTTGAACCCTGCTTGGCTTCCTTGGTTTTAGCCCTATTAGCTTTATTAGAAAGGCAGAACCCAGCATTTTATTTTTTCTATGTTTAGTCCCCAAACTTCACAAGTATCTGTAGGGCCCCCGATGCTTAAGTCAGAGTTCCTATGATGACTCAAAGTCTTTCAGACAGCATTACACCAAATCATCAGGAAAATTTAGTGGCCTGGGTACAAGATCTACTCACCTGCATCTTCCACAAAGATTGATGATAATGAAAAGCCCAAACCAAGAAACCTCCTGGTATTTCCTCAGCTATCAAAGAAAATGACTCACCTGGGGTAAGTGAATGAGTAGAATTTTGAAAGCTGGTATTACTATAATTATAAGCCAGAAACCAATGTTATTATACCCCTTGCTAACTGATATTTCAACTATTAATGCTGAACTCCATCTAACTTATCTGAACACTTTTTCACTGTCTTTTCCTCTCTATTACTAAACGCGTGTACAATACCATGAAGGAGACTTAGGTATATTGCAAAGGTTATATTTTAAGATGATGTGGGATGGATGCATTTAACTTTTAAAATCTTTCTCACTGTACTTCAGAAAAGGAATCAGTACTCTGTGTGGTTTTGCTGCACTGTATTTTCTGGTGAAAGCAGATAGATATTTTTAGCATGAGAAACGACTTATGAATTTTTGAACATTTATTAAAAGCAATACTGCGTAACATTTCAGGAAATATAACCCACCAGAAATCTCTTCATGTTTATATCTAAAAAATTAATATTTTTCCCTTGAGTAAAAATGATATATCTAATGACAGGAGACTTAAATGCTAAAAGCACTTTCAATATTTTCAGTCTTTCTTGTAAAATGCTTGTGTGTATTTCCCTTGTGTGTATTAGCAGCAAATACGCAGTTCAACTTGCTAATGAAACAACTTTGAGTTAACATCTAGCTTGATTTTTTAAGATTAATATTTTCAAAATTTTACTACCAACATTACTATGAATGACTCTTCCCAAGGCATGTAGAGCTGGACTGTGGCTGCATGGCCATTCTTACATCTTAGTCAGACACAGGCCTTTACAAATGGGAATGAGGCTTTACTGTTTATCTTTTCCTGTTACAAAGGCAAAACCTCTTAGACAAAACTGTATCTGAGATGGAAAGACCCTTGCAACTCACAGTCACATTTCCTTAAATCACCTCCACTCATGAACTGCCTTTCCTTTTAGTGATGGTTGACAGCATCACCAAACGGGGTGAATGCTCAAAATCGTTCCTAAATGCAGTTGTTACCAGTGTACTTTCTGTTCTTCCTGTGATTTGAATATATACAGATTTAAACCAGAAATGTGTTTTTAAGAGTTACAGTATCTCCATAGCTTTTTGTATGAAAAGCCAGGCTAGACAACAAATATAGAGGCTGTAAAAAATGTGTTAGTTCAGTCTCTGTTTATCAATAATACCTCTGATAACAGGAGAAAACAAAAGTACTCAGGATACTTAAGCAGGAAAAAAAAAAGTATTTTTCCCCTTGACAATAATCTGAACAAAAAAAATCATTCAAAATGTGACTAAATCAATAAGCAGCAGCACTTCAGTCATTTCACCACACAGATTAAAAGATTCAAGAAAGGGGCAACGCTGCCTTTTACCTGTGACACAGGCCCAGGGGCTGGCGCGCCCACCGGCACGCACATAAAAGTGAGGAGCGAGTTGCTGTAATGAAGAGCAGAGGTATACAGCCTTTATCAGATGAGAGGGGATTTGTCAGAGATTAATAGAATCCCATTGTAATATCCATATCTCACAAAGGCATACTCTGACAGGGTCCAATTACTTTCAACAAGCTGGGCCTGCTACATGGACCCTCTGAACCGGAATGGCCCTCCAATCTGTATGCTTTCGTTCAGACAGATAACACCAACGTGTTTCTCTCTGTGATCACTGCCTAACTTAAATGAGTTAATCTCGTTTTCCAGATGAATTGTTATTTTGTCTCCCGCAGGCTGTGATTACCGGATAAAAGTATTGTGTTAACAGGAGGGCCAGGGTCTTTTCAGCAGTGGATTCCACATTCAGATAACCAGCCAGAGAGGGCTTTTGCTTGCTTGCTTTTTTTTCTCTTTTTTTCTAATGTGAAGTAAGAGAGTGGCACTAGCAGGAGAAAACTGTGAAACGACACAGAGATAAACCTTCCCAAATAATTACGTAACTTCATAAGAGGTCAAAGGGGCAGTTTATCTTCATATTTCAAAAGAGCATTCTGGTGAACCAATCACATTTACAGCCTACCTCTACATATTTTAAGATGTTATTTGCCTTTCAGTTCGTGCCTGCCCTTTCTTTCTCTAATGGCCTTTGTTTCTTAAGCCGCTATAATGTGTTTGAGAAGTTCACAAGGCAGGCTATCAGAATATAAATATTTGGAAGCACTGAAAAATATCTGGGCAGTATCAGAAAACAGGAAGACGAAAGCAAGCCCATGATTTCACAAACAGTTCTCTCAAACCGATGAAGCAAGAGCCATATGGTGAGTTATAGTCTACAGCACATTTTTCTGAGATAATATATTTGCTCAGTGGCAGTAGTGAGATTCTTCATTTCATTTTCTTGATAAAATGTTAAAAAGAAAAAGCCCCACTCTAATGTTAATTCTTAAAACCTACACCTTTTGGGGATTAATGTAGGAAAAGTCCAGAAGCAAATAGCCAGTTGTGCCTTGACCACCAGGAAAATCCCATCACGGTGGAGAATGACTCACACAGAGCCCCCAACTAAGCACATTCAAACCCACAAATGGCAGCAGAACTGCACCAACCTAAGCCAAGTTTGTGTTTCATGCATTTTTATCTGTATAGAAAAAACATGTGACTATGATGTTATTGTAGCATCTAGCGCCAAAAGGTAAATAAAATTTGATCTCTGAATGCAGTAGATTTCTCCAGTGGCTTTCCCAGTATGTAGATCCAAGTTGCTCCTGAGGTGGGTTATGTCAACAATTTGGAAACAAGATCCAACATCTGCTTGGTGGCAATGTATCAGATGCTGCCCATGAAATGCAGTCCATAAGCTTATGGAAGCTTCCCAACAGAAAGCCACAACTTTTGACTACGAAAGGCCAATGTCTTCAACAAAACATGAATGAATATTGGTGCATGATGTGCATGTGAAGCACAAGGCAGCTATATCCCACCCTGTGGCACAGGTCTGTGGCAAAGCAGACCCTGCAACTCATGGGCCTCAGTTTTGCAGAACTGAGGACCTAGTGAAGCACATCATTGCTTCCTTTATGATCCTGTGCCCACATTTCCTTTCACAGGAAAGGAGAGGCTGAGACTGAAGTGAAAAGCAAATCTGAGGAATATCAGTCTCTACACAAATATTTGGGCTCCATCTTTCTTATGCAAAGAATAACTAACATCAGCAGATATGAAATCATTCATAGGTAGCCAGGTAAATTATTGAAGAGATAACACATTTTGAAGAATTTTCTATATTACAGTGATTAAATACTTCTGTATCTCATAATGAAGTGAAAAGTCTGTGCAGCTGGAAACACAGTCATCATATCACTATATCACTACGATCATCACTATCAAAAACTTCCATTTTGATCAAGCTGGACAGAGGCAATAAGTTCAGCCTCTACACTGGGAACTAAGTTCATGATCTGTCATTTAAAGGCCCCTGGCATTCTTCCAAATGGGTAGCTGATAACCTAACAATTCGTATCCTCTTGTGAAACACAAGTGTTAGGATTATGCACTACATACAACAGAATGCAAAATGTCTGTACAGCATAAGCAGTCAGTCAAGTACTTTGGGTGTAAACCTGGTGTTATAGTGAAACCATTCTGCCTTTGCTCAAGGAGGAGGTTTTTTTTACACAGTAGGAGTCTCCCTCAGGTACACACAGAACTGCATTGTTTGCCAGGCTAAAAACGGACATATTCCAGTCTTCTTCTCCACCCAGTGCTGCATTTTATTCTGCTCATCCAGGAGACAAGTGCTTCAGCTAGGAGACTGTGAAGTGCTCCTATGCATCATCATAAACAAGATAAGCAGAATTAGTTCCTGACTCACAAACACCTACAGCTACAGCAAATCACTGAGAGGAGCGGGGGGTGCTGTGGGCAGAGCGGGGGCACAGAGCCCTGTGCTGGTGGCAGCTCTCCTCAGTGCTGCTGGGGGAGCAGGAGGCTGGCACGGCCACGCCTCGCCGTTGGCTAGAGAAGGAAGGATCAGTAGTTCTCTGCCCTTTTCACAAGTGATTTGATTGCATCGCTTCTCTCAACAGTCTAGGAAAGGCTAGGCCTCAGTAGAGATCTGAGAGCCCACAGGTTCCCTGAGGTATATCCTCAGTAGAAGGATTTTTTTTTTTCCCTTTTCCTTGCTTAATTAACGGATCAGATGTGGGAATAATTATGAATAAACATCAGGCAACGCTATTTGGAGACTGGTCACTCTGACTAACCCATGATGAGTCTATACACAGGCACACAAGGATTAAGCTCCCAGCACAGCTGTAACCAAGACTGCTCACATCCTGGCCCTGTTTTCTGTGCAGGACACAGTCCTGACGTTCTGCCTGTTCCATGGAAATTCAGAGTTACCAGTGAATAGTCCCATTTCAGATCTCAGTGGAAGCAAATACCCATCCTCCTCACAATAACAGTCTTTCCCCAGACAAAGCTAACACTGGCATAGCAGAAATGATGCTAGTAAGAAGTGATGTGAATTGGTAACAAAGCAGCTTGATCAGTGTGATGGAGACAGACAGTCACAGACACAAATTAAATTGCAGACGCAAATTAATTTCCCATTCATTTTTCTGTACACTGGTGCTACAAAACACTTTGTAAAAGTTGCATTGAAGGTAGCAGCTGGAAATTAGATTGTTTCAAGAACTGAAAATATTCTCTGTGGAGAAATTTTAAACCCATAAACAAGTTCTTTTCTTCCTTTTTTTAAGATAGTGCATCAAAATGCATGCAGAGCAGATCTATGAATTGCTGCATGGTTCTATTTTATTTTTTTAAATTGCCAGTCTTTTTTATTCAGTGGTCTTATAAAATTGACAGAATGGATAGCTTTCTTTCTAAGTTAGCTTACATCTCTCCTTTTTTGAAAGCTTCCTAAACATGCAAGCACTCCATAAAAAAGTAACTGGTGCATGCAGAAGCAATGCAGTTCACAAATGAAGCAGTATAATGTCAATGGTTTGAAATTGTTCAGTCTCAGTTGTTTTCCAAGTCAATGCACTGGCAGTCTTGCCTGAATGCAACTAGTCAATAGAGAGAAAATAAATAGAGCATTTCCAGAATTCACCCATCAGCACTGAAAAGTGTCTGCTTACTATTACACAGTTTTAACATGTCATAATCGTTTTTCACAGTATAGAAACCTTGGACAAAGAATGAATGACTATTTCAGTACCCTATACATACCTTCTAATAGAAATTCCATGCAAACTGTATTGATTATAGTATTATAAGTGCTATGTGTTTTTAAAGTAGAATCTGAAGCCATTAGCCTATTTTTAATGCTCCATTATGAACAAAAATTTCTAATTTGGATACCTAAAGGCAGAGGCATCTCTGTCTGGACTTCTGAACCAATTCATTTAATACCTCTGTAAGTATCTGTACATTGAAAGAGCTCCCTGTAATTTCGGGTGGAGTTGAACACCACAATTTATGTGCAGTATTATTCCAATAAAGAATCGACTATCAAGTTGGACAGGTTTTGCTCGCATAGGTAAAAGCTTTGGTGCCACAGCAGTATGACTCTAAACACCCATACATTAAGCAGCAGGGAGATACAACTGTCCCCCATCTTTCTATATTTTATTTCTTCTATGCCTGTACAACAAGTGCTATGTCAAATAGCACCACTATGCTGAATAGAAAGCAAAGAAAGAAAGGAAGCAGACAGGACAGCCACATCGCCACACTGCCCTTTTGAAAAACAGGTTATGCCTGCCTCTAATGCTAAATTGCATCTAAGGTGCTATGCTTACCTAGATAAGGTCCTTGCAATGCCACATAATTACAGAAAGGATCTGCCATAGTCTGAAAAATAAGGAGGAGTATGTTTTTTCCAATACCCTGCCTTGTTATCTTACCACCTGGATGAAAATCATGTGAAGAAAAATAAAGAGGGGAAAAAAATTCCCCTTCAGACCCAAGAACACTCTAACGCCCATGGATATAAATGTTACAATAAAAGAGCAGGACGACTACTAGCAGAGCTTTTATAGCTTAACAGTATTTTGACAACAAATGTTCATATTTCATTTGAAATTTATGAAACCTTTGTGCCTGTAATCCCATGAGCAGCTACATGGTAAATGAAAGTAGCAGGCAGTCTAGATTAATAATATTTTGCTTCATACTGGAAGAGCATTCTAAGGAAAAGAAATCTTGCTTTAGCTGCTCTCCCACTTTTTTTTTTTTTTCTTTTTACAGTCTCTGGATTGGAACAGATTCAGAGCTCTAAAAACTGTTTGTGAATATTCACAGATGCCATATTAATTTATGAGAAACTGAAGGACCCATCACAAGGTATAAGCAAGCAATTTAGGAATAACAGGTGGAGGGGTATGATACATGGCAAAATACCACAGCCCCTAGCGTTAGAGAGCTACCAGTGGTTTAAATCAAGTTCAAAGGGAATACCTGGAGTAAGCTCCTGTACTTCAGATTCTAATAAAAAATTGGTATGAAAGGAACAGTTGCCCTATGAATCATAACCTTTGCTTTTATATTTTCACAGTTTAGACATACATGTATGCTAAAAGCTCAAGTGTGGCTTCTTGCACTTTAATGCCTAAGTGTATAAGTGTCTTTTTCAACAGCTCTATTTATCTTCAACCATATCCAACACAAAGTGTTGGGGTTTTTTACTTTTTTTTAAAGAAGTCTCCTAGTGCAAGCTATCATGGAAAAATTATATGGGCCAACTACGTGCCTTGAAAGTAGATATTTATTTTTATTAAAAGTTTTATATCTTTTTTTGAACTCTCATGTGGACTTATCTCACATGCAGAAGGCATACTAGGTTGGTAAGACTGCACTCTGATTTCTTGCTTTGTTCCAAAGCAACAGTCACATACAATGTAAGAGAGGAAAAAAAGATAACTTACTTTGAGCAGCAATTGGAGATACATTTTTTTTAAAAAAAGTCATTAAAAACAGTCCTTTTGTCCCCTTTTCATGAAAAATACAGCTTTTGCTCAGTTATTCTTAATTTCAAGCATTTCTGTGCTTTTTGTCCAAGTTTGTCAAAACTTAACACTTTGGCCTTTGAAAAAAACAGTATCACTAAAAAACAAATACAGAATTTGCCCTTAAATAAGATACACAAAAATTCCTAGGTACTTGATGTGTGAGATATTGCAGTAAAGAAAGTATTTGCTAAAGAAACAATCATTTAGGTCAAGAATACTGTCCATTGGTGGGAAAAAGGCTGGGAAAACACTGGGTGAAGTAGACACAGCTGGGGAGAAGTGAATGACAGAATGGAGAAAGTAATATAATAGCAACGTTAAAAATAGTGTCTGGGCAAACTGGTTTACTCAGACAGTAGAGGCTGTAAAGCAGGGCAGTTGATGGCTCTAGGAAAACCACACAGAAGATACACAAATTAAAGGGAAATACTGGAGAACAACGTTATTATGGATGCTGTGTCACTAAAGGACTAACATTTTCAAACTACTAAAAAATGAAAATACAAAGGAATTGAGATATGTGATTAGGGTACTAAATCTCTGAAAATAATAATTTTTAAAAATCCCATGTTATCTGTGACACATAAATAATTTCTTTGACTGAAAGTGGTTCCAGAAAGATATCCTCAACCTAAAAGCCCAAGATCTGCCATCTGGAGGAAACCACTGGTCAACATTTTCACTGTAATCAAAGCAACATATAAGAAGTGTTTATGCAATATATTGCTAAAAGAGAAATTTCTTTTTAATTCAGAGTTAAGTTATTGTTTCAAATATGCAGGGCTGTTTTAAAACCTTTTTTTCTTTCTTTTACTTATAAAAGAATTATCTTAAATGGTCATCATCTTTTTTTGAGGCATATTCCATGATGTCCCTTTGACATACAACTCCAGGGATTCATGGGCTGCTAAGTGCAAAATCACTACCTTTATCATCTTCTTCCTTTCTAAGAAAAGGTGAGTGGAACAGGGGGGAAAAAATGCTCTTACCCCTATATGAAGAAATGGTGATGTATTTCTCTCTTCTGCAGCAACTATTAGATTTATTTTTTCCTTTTCTTCGACTCTGTAAAGTATACTGTGTTCAATATGACATGTATTGGAGGACACACACATATGGCCCTAAAATATATAATTTTTATAACACTGCACAATTTTTATGGAAATACAGACTACAGTTAAGCTTAAGGGGTTTCTTTTTCATTTAAATCAAGACTACAATCTCTCTGTTGCAAAGAGTGTTTTCTTCCCAAAATAATGCACTCTCAGCATATTCTTGTGGGTATCCAGTAACACCAGCTTCTGCTACTGGGAAGAACAAATCACCAGAAAGGGACAACTATTGCATCTAAGTGTCTCAAAGCTAAATTTGCTACCTTCTGATAATTTAAAATGCATGCTCCAGTCAGCTCCTTCATCTAACTCTGAAAGGTATTTGTTCAACCCATTATCACACTGTGCAGCCTCTGAGGATACAAGCCTTGCTTGGTGGAGACCTTATGCCACGGTCAGAGTCTGCACCCTAGGCTGTCACCCTGATGTCTGCCTTGCAAAGAGCATGTCATTTTAGGAAAGATGACTTAGTGGTTCATTGAAGAAAATAAAAAAAACCACCAAATCTACAGTTCTGTGTTTTCACTAATATATTGCAATTAATATTTACTGCCAAAACCAGAATCTGAGTTATATTGTTCAAGTTCTTTCCTCATAAATACACTTTGGATTGTCAAATATATTAGCAACTGGAGGAAGTGTTCCATCAGCATTCGTGCTGAGTGGATTGAATAACAGTCTAACCAATTTACTATAAAACTTTTATAGAAGCATTATATACCTGCATCAGGTTCACAGTTTTATTAATTTACACAGATTTTATGGTTTCTTGAAGTTCTTACGTCTGAAAGAATGAACTGATACTTGAAGAAAGCTGAGTCTAGTGAGAAAATGATCTGCTTAAATACCATTCAATCTCATAAAAGAGTAACTATACAGTAGTTATATCACCACCTACATTTCCATATTTCTAAAAACTGATATAGGTATAATCAGTTAATAACTTCTGCTCCTTCTAATGCACAATAAAATAAGTTTTACTGATCAGCTTTGTGGTTTAACTGCTAATTTGGAGAGGAATGGAGGGTCCTGAAGGAGAGTGGGGCAGAGGGAGGTTTAGGGGCTATTTTTACTTTCTACAGAGAAAGGTCCAGGAAGCAATTGTTCCTCTGAATTCACTTTCAGGATGCTCCAGAGCACTAAATTAAAGACAGGCATTTTCTTCCATTCCAAAATAGGATTAAAAAATTAACATATTTTAACATTAATATATTTTATGAAGTGACAATTAGAAAAGGTTGGGTTTGTTCCTGTGTCCTGCACTGATAACCATCAAAGTCTGAGAAACAACTGTAAACTTCTACACTAAGGTCTGGCCTGAAAATCAGACATTGCTTAATGAAGTGCACACTGCATTACCATAGCATATGTATACTGTAAAACATATTATATTGCTTATGAAACCAGAAGCTATACATTATTGAGTAGCTATGCATCTATGAGGAGCCCAAAAGCCAAGTCCATTACATGTAGTTACATAATAATTCCATGAAAATGTCCTGTAATAGTTACCTTACAAATAAGCACAGTTTATGTAACAGCATAATTACGTAAGAACAGAATGAAACACAAGAATAGTGTGGAATAAACACTCGCTGCGAGTAGATTGCTGCCTGCAGGTAAAAACAAAGGGTTTGCTAAGTAAAAGGTCTCATGCCTCAGGTTCCCAGACCTGAGGGGTATCCAGCACATCCCTTCAGAGTCTGAGCAATGCGACAAAACAAACGTAGTCACAGCCTGCACCACGTGGACCAGACCTGCCAAACACATTATTCACAGTTTGTGTGGGTATATATATAAACATATAGTGAATACGTAGCAGATAGAAGTATATCCATAGAAGTGTACATACATAGTGGATAGAAGTATATGCAGTATAGAGAAGTGTATATATACATGCTATATACTCTATTTCAACATACCTATAGAAGCATGTATATGCATCCAGAAAGGGGGGGGGGGAAGGGTGTATCTATATGCCCAGAAGAGTGTGTCTGTGTGTATATGAATACACACACCCACATCCTTCTGGATAAAGGAAAGGCAGTGGGAATTTCTCAGTGGAACCAATCTGAACTAGAAGGAAGCCCCTGGGTCTTTAAGACTGAACCATCAAATCCTCTTTGTGCCTCTAACCAAGGGGCTCTAGTGCACCCTGACATCAAGAGGAGCTGGTTACTCTGACCAAGCACAGGGCAAAGCACACCCTGAAGACAGAGGGACTCCATTACATAGGTGTAGTTTCCTGTTTGCTTAGAGTGTCCTTCGAGCTAAGTAAATGGATTGAAGCCAGAAAGTTTGCTAGTTTGTGTATTTTAAATTAAACAGCAACAAAAAAAAAAAAAAAATATATAAACAAGCTGTAATGCCAGGGACGTGAGTGTGCCTAACCTGGGCCTGCTCTGAACCTTTTTCTCCCAGCTGCTTCAACTTTGGTCTTACCCCAAGAAACAAAAAGTTTTAGCGAGTAAAAAGTATTCAGTGGTTCTCAAAGCAGTTCCAGAAGAGCAAATCCAAGAAAGAATCTGTCACAATTTTGAAGTATCTTTGTTCCAGATGCTATTTTTATCATTTTTACAATATCATGTTCTTACTAATAATTAGATATACGGGACTTCAAAAATAAAGCTACACTAAATTACAAAGCCAAGTCCAAGTCATTTTTCTAGGTAATTTCCCCTGTATTTTCTCCATATTTACATTAGCTGAATCAAACTTGGCTAACAGATCAGTTCCTTCAAAGGTGTGTTTCCTAAATAAGATAACATCCAGTGCATACTGTATCTGCAGGCAGTAAGAAATCTGTAATGTATGCTTTTAGGAGAGAAAGGCATAAGAAGATCTGATAAAACTCAGGATACCTGATCTCAAACATATAGAACAGAAGCAGAGTCTTCTTAATGGTGTGTGACAGACAAGAGTGATCAAGTGAAGGAACCCAATACGAAGTTTTACAGTAATATCCAATAGATGCTTATTTCTGTAGTGCATATGACTTCACTTGTGTGAACTCTCTGTGTATTTTAAGATGACGGTTTTTAAAGGGCTCAGCTGGATATTTCCTCTACCATTCATGTTAGTGCTCTGAGCCACAGCTGACCTGGGATGGTATTATAGGCTGTTATTTTCTCCCTTAAGAACTGCATTTGTAAAAAACATGGAAGGGAGCCTTAATTATCACATTTAGTGTGCTATATCATAAACCAAGACCTAGGACTTGCATACAGTTCTAAATCACTTTCCTCTCTCAGCCACAAAGACCACATAAACCAGGAGTGTTGATCCACAGATATCTATCCAGAAGTTGTTTATTGGATTCTCTCTCATCATCCAACCTCATAAAGGTCAAATATAAACTTCCTAATAAAAGATAAAAGCAAAAATACAACTATAATTAGAGCACCCCAAAACCATAAAAATTTACATACCTCTGAATATCTGTTCATTAATGCCAGCTACCTTAATAATACTTCAGCCGAGCAAATGCTTCAACATATTTAAGAGCTGAAAGCAACAGAAGCTCAGATATACTCTGATAGAAGTTACCAAAGAAACATTGTGACTCTTTATAAATTAAACAAAGTTATAGTATGAGGGATTCTGCTTAAACCTTTGGCATGATAATAATTATAATAATTCATATAGTGAAATAATTGTAAAAAATTCAGAACCTCAGTTTTAGGCAGTTTTTGATGGCAGTCTCTTTTATCCTCCACATGTTTTGTTCTTAGAAATTTCAATTGCTGCCTTCAATAACTTAAATAAGAAATCAAAGGCCAATGAGGAAAATAAAACCAATCAGTTTAAATGATGTATTGACCAGGGAACCGTAAAGGTAAATTGAGATATATACACTTACGTTACAACTAACTCATGGCAGTCACAACTTCTCTTTTCTTGTAGAGAATCAATAAATGGTTGTGCTTCTTCAAGAGAAGCCAAAGTAAAACGTATCCTTTTAGAGAGGAGATCTTTTAACACACAGTATAAACAACCAAAGAACAAAGTAGATATTAATAAAATATATATAATCATTTTTTCATCTTCAGTTAAATTGTGCCCTATTTTATAGTGCTGAAATCAAAAAATCTTAAAATAACTACAAATCCCCAGGCATCTGCTAACAAGGGTACTATAGAGATTTAGAGGCCTCTAGTGATTTCTAGAGTGCTAGTTTGTGTACCTGCATCAGACTGATGATTCTGCATTGAAAACCTGCAGCCGACCATTCCCATATTATTTTGGTTTTGTTACATGTGGTAGGGTGAGTAGTATTTTCTATTGCATTAGCGCTCCCAGAGCTCAGGCAAGATCAGGTTTCATCCTTCAGCACAACAAAAAAAACGCACAGAGCAGTCCTCCAGCTCCTGCAAGCAGAGACTCCTGCTGCCCAGGTTCAGTACTTCAGAGACACAAACCCCCCAACAATATCTCTGTCTGTGGTACACGGCGGGCACCAACATGGATCAGCACAAGCTGCGTGTGGGCACCCAGAGTCCCCTTTGCAGGACTATCTGTTTTATCACCCAGGTGGTAGACTAAGATACCAAGTTTTGACAGCAGATTTAGAGGTGGCTATTTGCTTTACTTCAAGAATATCATGCATCAGCTAGAACAAGTGAAATCTATGTGTGGTGAGGCATTCCAGAGTTTTCCTCGTTACATCCTCTTGCCACACCTTTTCAGCATTACAAGTTGTTTCAAGTATTATTGCAGAGCAATGATACGTGAAAAGATTTGACTATTGTCTTCATCATACCAGCAGGCATGACATATTTTCCATGTGTAATCTAAACCCACGGTAACAACTCACCAAAGCTAATATGTAAAGGCATCTTGGCAAGAACCCTGCTCAAAATACACCACTTAAAAACTCCAACTCGAATAGACAGGGCTTCTCAAGAGATACTGGGGGTTTGCAGCCAAAATTCCTTCCCTCCTACACCCTTCCCTATAGAGTTCCAAGCAGCAAAGCAATTTACCCTAGTTACTAGATCTACAAGGCTATGAGCATTTTTGTCTTCTCAAAGTCATTTAGAGGGATGGGTAAACCTGACTAGGCTAAAAACAACCCCCCAAAAAAGAATTATGGTGCCGAATTTTCACACAGATAAAACTAAAGCTTTAAGCAGGACAGATACGTTTGCTATTCCTCTGAGCCCCACGTTTTGCAGTGAAGTTGCACGCCTGGAACTGAGACAGGGAAGTATATGGCTGGCACAAAAATGCCATCTATCCTCAATGCACAAAAATTCTTGAAATGATATGATAGCTCATAAAAAAGCAACAAAGACGTCCAAACAGCAAAGGCCAGAAGTTTTAAAGACATATGAGTCATTTAGTGTACTTGATCCCAAACACTCCTGTTATTCCTGAAGAAGTTGTTCCCAAGAAGAGACGATTATGGAAATGTTGCTGGTGGTTAGGAGAAGAAATAAAGATTCTGGCACTCCCTATAAAGCAGCTTGATTCTCAAAGTAATTGTTAATAATCTTTCTCTCAATACTTTCTAAAACCAGGCATTTTTCCTGTCTCACAAAAATAAGAATTTTGAAATATGTCATTTTAAACACATCTTTAAGACTTTGCACCTTGTTATTTTTCATCTTTCTTTACTTTTTGGAAATTATGAATATGTGACGCAGTTTTTTGCCTATGTTTAACTCACCCACAAACAGATGATTTGTAGTTTGTGGTTCGATACTACAACAACATCTTGGTGTGGACTCATCACTAAAAAGAGCTCAACTCTCTTTTTTCTATATTTTACATCCTGCCTCAGGCTGAATATCTGGGGGAAAAAAAATTAAGCACTGAAGCCTCTTACACTGTCGAACAGTTTCCCTATGGTGGTAGTAAATGCCCCAGAGCATGAGTCATTTATAACTTCTTCAGGAACAAACAAACAAAATATATGTAAGAACATCCTCTAGGAAGTTATCTTAACCTTGCAAGGAGCAGTTAGGGAAAATACTGTAGCATGAGGTTTTCACTTGTGATGCCTATGACAACAAGAAGCAAACAGAAAATACGACCAGTCATCACCTATTTTCCATCTGAAAAACGTTTAAAAGCAAGAGCAGCAGACAATAGGCAAACTGGAATGGCATTTGTCTTGCAGTGTTTTTTTACAGCAATTGAGTCAATAGTGGTTGTTCAGTTCCCCTTTCTCTCAGCTACAAAAAGATACAGATCCTCTTGCAAACAGAGAAAATCAGATACTGGTTAAGGATGTCTCTGGTGTGACAGAGGTAAAATCAGCGAGTCTGGTTACAGCCATCCTGTACTTTAAGTTCCCTACGAAGCACTGTGAAGATACGGGCACAAAAATCTGCACTGCATATTGCTGCAGCATAATTAATTAAGCCTGACAACACCCCTGTGAAATACAATAGGTCTAACCACTAAACCAAATCATCCTTATAAACATCCAAATGTCAGCAAGTGAATTTATGTCAGATTTACTATTCAATCACGGGAAAAAAAAAAATCACATATAGCTTCAAAAAAAGCATTTTACATTAAGAAAAGCTCTCTCTTATATTTTTGAATAGTAATAAAGAAATCAAAGGTATGACAGCCTTTTACAGCGATAACACCTCAGAACATTAGTAGATAAATCTTTGAAGATGTAAGAAGTATTATCAGGATTTCCAATTGCAGAATCATACACTGTACTTGAGAATGCTCTGACACTATACATAAAATATTACAACTATTAATTCATAATGACAATCTAAATAATTAAAATAAACCAAAATCTCATTAATATCAAGGTTTTGACAGTTGGATAGGTTAGGTGGTAAGGCAAAATGTACTTTATAGGATATTCTGCCTTTTAGATCACGTATCCCTAATAACACACACCGAGACAAACGCAGACGTATGTTCCAAAAGTAACTCCAGCTTGGTGCTTTATGACTTTAACTTAAAGGATTTTATTTTCTGTATAATCTTTAAAGTGGAAGTGCAGTCACTAGCTGCTGGCTGCACTGTTTATCATAAAGTCAGCTCACTTAGTGCTGTCCAATTAAAATAAACTACAGCTGCAATGTATCACTATTTTCTAAGTATCTGAAAATACTCCTGCAAAGCCCAATCTCCAAAAATAAAACATAAATGGAAAGCAACAGTTCTCTTGGCAACCATCTAAGAGAGGATGTTTTGACATTATTTTCATGTTATTAAATGCACATTTTCCACTTAAAAACAAGAAGCTCCTGTCACAAATGATTTATATTTGAAAATACTTTATATGACATAAGAAAGGCATATAATGGCTTGCTGCTGTAACCTTGTAAAATAAAATAGAGGAATACAAACAATATACTTTTTCTTTCATAATTTCTTTGACTACTTTGCTGCTTATTGCAACAGACAGACATTTCAGTACTAGCCAAAGTAAGGCAGTAGCATTAAATAAAACGTCCAAACTCCATCTAACTTCCTACAATATGTCCACTTAATTTTAAGCTACTTTTCTTCTATTGCTCTCTCTTAGTTCACACCTGGAAAATTGACAGTCTATAAAACTTTATCATCTATTAACCAAATATGGTTTCAAAACGATTTATTTATGTAAATTTGGGAAAACCAAAGTCTGATTATATGTTTGTATGCTTCATTTCAAGCACAATGAAAGAAGAGGAAACAAACTTTTTTTCTTTGTTACTGACTTTGTTCTAGTTCTTCCAGACATCACACTTCTAAACTCAGGCTGCCACCAACAGACAGCATTCAGGCAAGAGAAGGTGAAGTTCATCTGCAATGCACAGATGTGAGGCAGCAGTAAGGCCCTGTTCCCTAAACATCAACTAATGAATGTATAAAAACCAAAAACAATATAAAAACCCCTTGTGTAAAGTTCCTGTGCAGTTTTGTGGGTGGTCAGCACTGCAAACATCACATGTATGTCTAGAAATGCCTATAGAAAGTCTATTGCTAAAATTTTGTGTTACTGGAGATGCACAAATTTTCTTACAGACAATTTCTAAAAGTTAGACTCTATTTAGATAAAGAACAACACTGCACCTTTAAGAAAATGTTATTTTTCCTGAGGCCCTATCAAGGTAAATTTCATCAGTATTCAAAGAATGAGCAAAGCACTTCAACAATTTATTTCAATAAAAGAAGACTTAGCTGAAAGGAGTATAAATGATGAGAACTTGCTTTAAACTGATTTATTCCCTGCAGCAATAAAAGGAATGTTTCTTCACTCAGCTGTTTAATATGCAAATATGCAGAGCATCCAGCTTCTGACAGCACATCATTAATAAAACCTTGCACTAAGCAGAGCTCCCGATATTTCATCCTGATGAAAATACATGATGATGATTTTAGACTGTATAATTTCAGACTTGGAACAATGTACTTCCCAGTGATGGAAACTCAGCAATCCACACTTCTAGCATAGATTTTTTAATAAGTTAACCTATTTCTGTATGAGGGAGACATCTGTTTACAAGAGCAGAGACTACAGAAAAGCTTGTCACCAAACCCTCTCAACTGGACAATCCAAACCTTAGTCTGGAAATCAGTATAAAAGAACCGTGTTGTTTACAGAAGAGCACAAGAGTTGATTTCTTTTTTAATCAACTCATTCATCTCTTATTTAGCAAGCTTTACATACTAAAAAAAAATCCCTTTACCTGTGCTTCTATCAGCCACTACACAATCACTCATTTTTAGCAAGTGTGGGAAGTAATGTTATCCCTTAAAATGAGCTAAAGGGAAAAAAAAATTAAAAAGCCTGCTATTTTACTTCTTTCCATTATAATGTATGAAGATTAACTCCTATATCTGACCACGCTGCAGCATTCTGCTTCATGTGTCTATAGCCAAACTAAGTAAGTACATATGCCTTCTTCTTCATTGCTTGTCCTAAAACTCTTACACTCTTT
>NW_008592712.1:30776-39689 GCF_000691845.1 Merops nubicus
TTTTTTAAAGGGTAAAACCTATCAAATGTTTGAAACAGGGAAAGGAATATTTGCCAACACTTTGCTCTGAAGTCTTTCCAGTCCAAAGTTGGAAATTGGAAGCAATTCAGAAATGTTGAATTTTTTAAAGCATCCCTGGGTGCTGAATTGATCCTAATGGGTGACACAGAATGTCCATTTCTCCGTTGGCATTAATACTCATCCAGACAACACAGATCACTGTACAACATGGAATTCTGAAAAGCACTTATTTGCTTGCAACAGTAGGTAACAATAACCTATTAAAGTTTGCTGGACTTTTTCTTTGACTGAAATACACTGTACTTTTGCCACTGTAGTGCTAGGTCAAATATAAAAAGAGACCCCTTCAAAAAAAATGACTTTGCGTTTTAATTCATATTTCTACTATGAATCAATCATTTAGTGTCTTTCAAAGAAGTTTGAAAGATTTTCCTTTGAATCATTTCCCAACGGGTAGCTCGGAAAGAAAACATCTCCAGGGCTAAATTTCAGGGGAAGTCTTGCAGGTTTTAGTAAACTTCTCCTAGCCAGTACTTTACATGTTTCTGTTTTCTGTGCGTGGCAATACTCCCTCATAACTCAAATGGGATTAACCAATTAAACATTTCCCAGTAGTCTCTAAAATAGCTGCTCTTGGCATGTTTTTTGCATGGAACAAACCTCAGCGGGAGGATATGATAGAAATCTTGCACTATTTAAATATAGAATTGGGACATCAAAGAAAGGGTTGTATTGAAATAACATGGATAATTAAGGAAGTGGAGAACAGTAATAACTGATTTACATAAAATGCTAATAAGCCTCTTGACTTGTTCGGCAATTTCTGCTTTAGGCACGGTAACTGCGGGTTCAAATTTGTGTACTCATTTTATTTTAGTATTTTCTTTTTCTTTCTTTTTCTCCCCGTTTTTTAAGCTCTCTACAGCCAGGCCAATCTGTACCTGGCACAAAACTTTTTTTCTAACAAAAACTCCAGAGGAATCACAATCTCAACAGAAACTCGTGTAAAAGTTTTGTACACATTGATATCCACACAGGCATAGAAAGCACAAAGTGTAAAAGCCTTTAATTACTTGTCTGCACGTGTCTGGATTCAGACTGCATCCCTTCTAGTTTAGCTCACTTTCATGTCATGCTGAATAATGTGTTACAAACGATCAATGACATATTAAAAATGTTTAATGCTCTCCACAAGTTTTTCTCTCTGGAAAACTTTGAAAACAACTGGAGTGTAATGGGAGGAATGTGTTTCCATGGTGTTAGGTTTCTCCCTACTCAGATGGGATGACTAGGGCACTGTATCAACACTATAGGTTATAGCTATTTTACACTGTACCCTTGTGCCATTTGCTTCTGCAAAGAAATTATATGCTCTGAAATTCTTGTTTTATTTTACTCTCTCACTGATCTCTCCTCACAGTGCTACAGCAGCAGTGGCTTTGAGATGTGAATGTGAATGAGTGTCTGAGCTGTTCCTTCAGGACATGTCTGCGTATTGACCTTCAGCTTACCCTGCTTCCCTGTGAGCCCTCTAAGCATGATCCATCGCTTTCTCAGGCCATTCTCCCTTCACCCCATTGATGGGTTTCAGAGCTACTTAAATTTCAAAGTCCTGATGCGTTGCAGCGGTGGCCAGGGCTCAGCTTTGCTCACTTATAGATTGTACAAGGTCACAGTAAGGGAAGGGAAAAAAAGCCAGAGCATTTATCAGGATGTATTGCTTTACTTTTTCTATCCATCACAAAGGCGATGATTCTATTTTAGTGAAAATCCATTGAACTCAGATCAAGTCAGATGGCTGTTATCATTGGAAACTCAAGAGCTGTCACACCATAATCGGTACAAATGATGAACACTGAAACGTGGGGCTTGAGGCCGCTTAATGGTCTTTAGTGAATTTTTTTCTGTTGCTTTTTAAACACCACAAAATCATTTTACTTAAGTGATTTCAATTTGAGAACACTGAGATTTTGTTATGCAAGCATGGTTGATTCAATTACAGATGATCTGACGACCGTTGTGCAATTAAATATTTTCTACCAGTGTGCCCCCTCCCTCACCCACACCCCAGTACCCACATGTAGACCACCCACACAATCAAAGTTATTCTCCTCAAAGCTATTCTGATTCTGGTCATCTTCTACAATACACTTTCCACTTGTAATAGGCAACACCACCATGCAACATTCACAGGAACCTCTGCAGCAATATTGCTTCCTGTTCTGTGAATGAGCTTTGGTAAAGCTGCCCTGTTCTAGACCCACCCCTGTAAGATGGAGCTGTGTGTACCCAGGGAAAGGAAGTCGAACTTCATTTCTCTTTCTTTTTCTCAAATCACAAATAGCTTAGCAAGTATTATACTTTAACAAAAAAAAAATAAAAATAAAAAGGGGGGGGATCTTGGCAATACTTAAATGCAACAGAAAATTTTTACCACAGAGATATAGAATTAATGGATATTATTCTGTATAATTACAAGTGTATTTGAATTTCATCAGAACCACAGTACAAGGGAGTGCAAAGGAGCAGGGAGCCATCATACCTGACAGAGTTCGTTCTTCCCTGCAGTCCAAGCATGCTAATTATTCTCATACTTAGGCTTCATTCTGCTTCCTATCAGTTGTGACAGACTCGCCCTCTACTTACTTGTTTTGATTTCATCACATGCACATAAGAAAGACCAGTTATCCCAAGTTCTAGGGGACCTTGACAGATAATTAAAAATGCCTCCCTAATTAAGAGAAAAATAGCAACAGACAATAACTTTGCTCCTCAGAAAAACAAGCCACTCCACAAAATTGTTATTTTCCTACTGAAATCCCATAATATAATAATTGCCATCCAATTTTCGAAGGTAAAAAAACAACCCAACCCTCTTCACTTCCCACACAAACCCATTCCCTAGACAGATGATTTACAGTACTTATTCAAAGTAGACATAATCAGCTTCACAAGTACTAGCAAATCTGTGTTGAACACTCCCTCCTCCACCACACCTACAGAATACAGTAAAGGAAAGACATGATTGTTATGTAGGAATGTCCTAAGCTACCTGGAGCTTCTTATTGTTTAAAATTATGTTTAGGGTTTAGGATCTAACCTTCTCTCAAGGACTGGGAACAACAGGTTTTGGACAAAAAGTACCTCAAACTGTACAAGATTTCAGGAGGGAGCAATGGGACAAAGGAAACAACTATTTCAACTCAATGATGAAGAAAAGCACATACTATTATTACCATTATTGTAAAGCACATAAAGCACTTTATAAAGATAATAATCAAAGCCTGGAGCTAACTTGGCAGATTTAAGTCACCTGCCACTGCCACATTCATGAGGCCAGCATGGCCACTCCAGTCACTTACAGCAGCTTCAACACTGTTCTTGTACGGTTTCAACTTCTAGCAAAGTGCAAAACTGCAAGAAAGAAATAAAACTAGAGCAAAATGAATGTAAGGCATGCTTCCTTCTCACTGCTTCCCCCTTAGAGCAGCCAGCGTACTGTGAAAAATGTAATGCGGTGATTGTGCTGTCTCCCAAACGTGTCAGTCAAGGGAGTGCATCTGGACATCTAATATAAACAAATATTTCATATTTTGCCTGTATGAAATTTCCAAGCAAAGCCATAGGGAACACAGGCCTGAAGTTCCTCTCTGTTTTCACCTATCTGTGCTTCCAGAGATCTGGAACAGTGCATGATGAAGGCTGTGCACAATCTCTTCAGGAGCCTCTTTTAAAACTCCTGCAGAGTAGCATTAATAAGCCTTAGTGTAATGGAGGATCAACCCCAGTGCTCTGTGCTTCGAGAAGCAGAAAATCTTAAATAGGCTGGTATTATGTCCTTAAATCTCTTTTTATAAATGTTAAAACAAATACAATTTGGGGAAGCTCTCTGTTTAAAATAATATATTTTTCTTTAATAAGAAAATTGCATTTTAACCTTCCGTCTAATAAAAAATTATAATTTTGGTGGATATTTTAAATGTAGCAAGTAACAATTCATAGACTTTTAGCTGTAGTCACCTGTGCACACACTGCACAATCAGGGGAGAGCATACAACATAATACAAGCTGCGTTATGATGTATTTTCAGCAGAAATGTCTTGGGCAAATAACTGATTTCTTCCTATGTTATTGTGAATATCCAAAAATATGTAAACCATTAAATATATGCTTAAAATGCACATACTGGAAAACTTTTTATTGCTCACTGATTTGCAAGATCAAGTAAAAGACATTAGTGCCATTGCTACTCTTTACTCCCGTATTTGGGCCAATAACAGGGCATGGACTGAGCCAAGGGACTCTTCCAGTGATTGCAGAAACCATTCTGCAATAGTTTCTTCTTTATTTTCTTCACTCAAACTCTCTTATCACACAGAGGGCAGCTGAAGAGTAGGATATGTTTTGTTAAACTCTATTAGCAAGAACTCGTTTGTCCTCAACAAAATTTCTGATGTCTCCTAGTTTTGCAAAGAAGCCTTTTGGTTATTCTCTGCCTCCTTTTTTTTCAGCTATCTAGGTACCAGGCTGTTTGCAAAAGAGATGTTGTACAAATCAGGCACTTGTATTTTTATTATTTAAATCTCTTGCTCCGTAACTGTCATTGTTTAGGGTCGGGGCTGCCCCTGGAACTGTAACAGATGCTCTCTGTTAATTCCTCTCCCCTCCCAAAGGGGAAGAGAAAGAGAATAAGGGAGAGAGTTATAGATAGAAAAGTAAAGGCGCTATAATTAAAATAATAATAATAAAATGGAATATATACAAAACTAGTATCAAATTCAACTTCCCCTGATGGCAATATGTCAGTGTCACACCCGGCTGGGGAGCAGGCTCTGGGGAAAAGTCCCAGACTGGACTCAGGGGCAGACAGGAACAGGGTTCAGGAGATGGATTCTGGAACTCGATTCAGGAACACACAGGTTTCAATCAAAGACAAAGAGAGAAGAGTCCTTCTTGGATGCTGGCTATTGAAGAACAGAGCTTGCCCCTTGTGATCCTTCAGCTTTATACTAAATATGAGGGGTAGGGGATGGAATAACCACTGGTCAGTTTAGGGTCACCTGTCCTGTCTGCTCCTCCCTGCAGGTGCAGCTTTTACTTTCTGCCCCCCTCAGTGTGATACACAGGATCTAGCAGTGACCCTGGTCTGCCACCAACCCTTGCTGGTGACTCTAAACATGGAGCATTATCACCTCTAGAAGCAGACACTGTCTGCAAAAATATGCTGTTAACTTCAGAAAGTGCAGTTAGTCAGGAGATACTTAGCTGAAAAACAAAATCACTGAACAGAATTAATTCTGTTCTAAGCCAAACTAGGACACTAACCTATCCCAAACTTCTCATGCAGTTTCTCCTCCCACGTAAGGGGAATATCTTCACTATTTCCAGCAACCCTGGTGTCATCTGCTGTTGATTTGGGACAGTGAGTGGCAGTGGGAGGCACTATTTCACATGGGCCCTTAATCCCATTGAACATTTCCATCTCCTGCTGTATGGAGCAGAGAAATGGATACACTTAGTTCAGGGTACGTGCTTCACAGGCCCCCCTGCAGCACAGCAAGGCCTGACTCCGCAAAGTCACAGCGTCACCTCGTCTCCCAAAGCACCAGGGCCTACACAGCTCTTCCTGTGCCTCCCACCCCAAGTCAAACTTCTCAAGAATACATCTCTAAAAGCCTGAATCTTTCTGGCAAATACCATATGGGCCCACATCCTGACAATTTAGTTCGAGTATAATTGAAAACTCTCCCTAATTAGGTAATTTAAAAAGAAAAGAAAAAAGGCAAGCAAAACAAACTGAAAGCTTTTAGCTTCTATTTTACATCAACAAAGGCATGTTTTCATCATACTGCTCTTGCTAGTTGTGACTCTTAATTGGTCAATGTCAGTAAAATGCTCTGAAATCCTGATATGGTATTGAAGTTACCTCAGAAATATGTAACACATCACTGATTCACTACATACAGTCCAGAGAGAAATAAGAATAAAAGACAGAGCATATATTCTGGAATAAAAATACAGACAGCATTTTCAACAAGCTTAGAAAAACTGAAACAACAAAAAAGTCCCTCTTAAACCATTTTTTGCTGGACACATTGCAACTTCCAGCACCTGAGAGGTGCTTTTCCTTTTCTGTGCCTTATACGTTTTTGAGGTACTGGGGTGGGCCACCAGCAGCACAGCAGGCGCTCGCACGCAAAGCAGGACTGACAGTACACGTCCCCATCCCAACTAACAGCTTTATATTCAATTCCATCTACTGGAGATGTCACCAAGTGAAACAAGGTTATGTGGCAGCAGCTACCATATTTTACCTATCTGTATAAATACATTTAAACACGTGGAAAATAAGGTTAGGGGAGTGACCTTGAGGTATGGACTTTTAGGCTAGCAACCCTCACGTAACTAACTTGAACACTGCAAATGGGAGGAAAAACAGTGCATGACACACTTCCATCTACTATAAACATCCACGGGAAAGAACTAAACCTGTTACGTGCTCTAACACAGCCCCTGTCTGTGAACTGGGAATGCTTTTGTAGTGTGCTGCCTAACAGAGCAGACAAGCTTCTTACTAACTGGATGTTAGGAGAACCGAGGCAAAACTTTTATCTTTACTATTAAATCTCTCTTTTCAACCACTAAGCTCCCTATGAAACAGCCCAACAATGCTCCTATTAGGTAAGCAAGGGACAGAGTGGATGCAAATCCCTGCTGAATTACCGTGCCCGCGCCTGAGTCAGCGCTGGGCCTTCCAGCCCCGACCTTGCCCATCAGCACGTCTGGTTCTCCCCACCGCCCAGCCGCACAGGGCTCATCTTCTCGCTGAAGAAATCAACCCCAGCATGTGGTACCTCTCCAAATTAGCACCATAAACCAGGGTGGATTTTAGAGTCTAATCAGCTTTACTAGAGAGTGTCCATTTTTCAACAACTTCCACAGTATTTAAACAAAGCAAATTAAAGATTGTGTCCCTATAAAGTATATGGTTAGTTTCTAACATCAGATAGGGAGCTGAACACACCTACCACTGGCTCCCTGCCAGTTTTGGTTAGCAGAATTAGGGTATGAACCTGGGATCTCTCAGTGAATAGATGCTAATGCACCGGTGAAAGGTCATCAAAGCAGTCTGACTGTGATAGTCCGTAGAGGTACTGAAGTCTCTCATTCCTCCACTATCTTTTGTCCCCATCCGGTTTACCTAATAGATGATCCTAACAATTCACATTGGCAGTCCTTTGTAGTGTAATGAACACTATGTGGTCTGATGAATGCAACCACTGCACAGAAAACGTCAGTTCTTTCATTAAGAAAACCTTCCCAAGTTCATTGTATTGAACCAGTGCTCCAGCTATTAGGCTGATACATGACACAGTCAATTCTAGTTACACTTTAAGTGACTATTCATGTTCAGTGAATTCAATTTTTAAAGCTAATTTATATATGTTTAGATATTTACATGAATACCCATTTCTTCTAACATAATCTTATATGCCTGTTTCTGAGGTTTCTGTTACTATAGTAAAGGCAGAGGGGAGAGGGAGGCAATCATATTTCCTGACAGACCCCAAAAATGCAGCTGATGGAAAAGACGCTGCAAACTGAGTGAGCAGCTTTCTGAGAGCCCACCCACAAAGAACTCTGAATTACTTGTAGGTAAAATAAATTGTAGTGTATGCATTTATTAATGTTAAATAAAATATCCGCATTAATTTCTTTTGAAAATGACTACTGCTATTTCACTTGTATTTTTGAGGACCTATTTGCTGATGTTAGTCAATATAGTACCTCCTTGTATACAGTGCTGCAATTAGTGGCATGTAAACTTTTAAAGCAGGTAATTAAAAAAGTTAAGCTATTGCTGCTACTGAACAGAAAGCATCAGTTCTTTCATTAAGAAAACCTTCCCAAGTTCATCGTATTGAACCAGGACTCCAGCTATTAAGCTGTGCAATGACACAGTCAATGCCTGCTATAGTATCAATTCCATTTAAGCATTTTTGTTATTTCTAGCCTTTCTGTACTTTCTCTTAACTGACTTTGCTTATCGATAATTATTAGAGGACCATCGGTTCCAAAAGACAGGTGTATTTTCATTATATGTATCCTCTACAACCCACAGTACTAACAGTATTTTCGTACAGATCGTGGTGAAGTCTTCGAAGCATTTACAGCATGCACAGATACAGCTTTTAGAAATAAAAAATAAATAAGGTCTCTTATTGCATCATTTGGATATCGAATGACAGAAATTTAGCTTTCAATCCACGTATTTAAAAAGAACAAGCTATTTACTTCTTTTGAAATACACTGTAAAAATGTTTCCATTAATGTGGATTTGTTTTAAATTAAATACAAAATATCAAGTCCACTTTTCTACAATGAAAAAAATAAAATTAATATATCTTGACTTTACCAGGCTTAACATGCTTGTGGACTAAAGCTCTACTGTGTGGGAAATAAAAATACCTTACTTAATACTGCATTTCATAAGAGAAATTACAATTACGGGATGCAGGGACTTTGTGGTTTGATGGAGTCTGCAAGCGGAGAAGGGGGATGCCCTTCAAAGTTAGAGGGTAATCATTATTGACCTTGTGCATTCAAGACAGCATAGCAGGTTTCTATATAAAGAAACTTACAGAGAGGTCATTCAAAGCACTAGTGAAGAGACATAAAAAAAGGAGATAGGACAGAACACAGCTCTGTTAAGCAGGTTAAAAATTTAACTATAAACAGATTTGGGAAGTGAAGACAAAAACAAAGGAACATTTTCTTTGTAAGTGCCATGCAAATTTACAGTACTGCATTAAATGCTCATTATCAGTTAAGCAGCATTTACAATGCAATTATTAACTTTTATAGTTTCTGCAAAGGTTTTTCTCTTCTTTC
>NW_008592712.1:39720-51178 GCF_000691845.1 Merops nubicus
CCTACACACAGCATGAGCACTCTGCGGGTTTTGAACAAAGGGGCATGTTCTTAGGGGCTGGCACTCTGCAGGCAGGAATCTGGGTTCTGGTCTTCCCTCCTTTACTCATTCACAGGGTGTCTGTTAATCTCTTTTTGTTTGAATTTACCTGTCTGCAAAATTGGTACCATAAACCCACCAGAAATCTCCTCAGCATTGTAAGACACTTATTTGGGCACTTCAAACAGCACATTTAGCAGACTGTTTTGACATCATCGAACGAAAAGCATTATGTAATGAAAAATAAATAAATATGATGAGATTGTTTGGAAAATGTTCTGTTAAAATGCTGTGGTTAGGAATATTAAAACACTTGAGATACACAGCGGATAGATTTAATATGCTTTTTTCTTTCAAACAAAATTTTAAAATAATCTGTAACACAGAAAAGGTCCTATTCACATGTACTTTCTACTCCCATTTAATTAAACCACAGTCAGTATTATTATACACTATTAACTTATTTTCTGTTTTCCCCTCTAAATAAAGAAATTGAAAGATAAACAGAAACAAAGAGACTTGAGATCTCACTTTTTTTACTTTTATAAGCAGAGAAGACACAAACCTGCCAACCTTTCTCTGATGTGTGCCACTTCTCCCCAGCCTACAGCCTCCCAATGGCTGTATAAATTTGGCCTGGTTAGGCAAACCTCTCTTTTCTATTGGGTCTTTCATCTCAAGAACAGCAGCCTACCATGCAGCTCAGAAACTGCAATCTCAACACACTGAAAACCTCCACCACAAGAAGAGTCAATCATTCTTATTAATAGATGGCCACAGCCTCCTACAAACAATCCACTCGCACAACTGTCCTGCCCCTTAAACTTCCCTTCCCCTGTCAGCCGAGGGCATACAGTTTCCCAAAATATGTTTCATTTTCAAGAGATAGATTTATTACAGCCCTGTTATCACATTCATACCCTTCCTGAAAAGATAAAAATAAGAAAGACCTTACAAGAAGATGTTGTAGCAATAGCTAAATCACAAATGTTTGATAAGGAACGGCTAAATCCAGACAAATAACTGTTCAATCCCACTTTGTATTAGGCAGATAAAGTCATACAGGAAATCAATGTGATCTATTGAAAAAAAGTCCAGCTTAGGGACTATACGGTATTATAGAATATGTGACATTATATGTGCTGCTTCTATAAGTGTTATACAACAAGAAGTTGCATAGTTTTTATTTATTTTTGCATTTATGAATGTAAAAGCAGGATGTGAAAGTCACTATTTGTCAACAGGGCAAATGTGGGCAGCAGTGAAGTGGGTGAGTATTTATAACCTTTTTATTTTCCCACTCTTGAAGGGAATACATAATCCTCTCCAGGGATAAAAGGATCTTCAGTTACCCACTAGCCCAGGGCTCCTTTTTAGCACAGGCTGACAGATGTGCTAAAATTATAAGTGAAGTGTTGTGATGTTGACTGCTAAAGCAGCCATCATTAAGGTTGAAATTAGTATCCCCTCCCAGCCATTCAAATGTTAAAAAGTTCTGACACCAGGCGTAATTGGACAACTTTACCTAGTGGGGATAGCATTACATTTTATCCTACTGACTTCTTTCTGCCTTTTTCATCCCTGCTCCAATTTAAATGAAGCAAAACAACTTTTTACACATCTTTCACTTACACAAAACAAAAATC
The DNA here is from genome assembly GCF_000691845.1 of Merops nubicus. Lineage (NCBI taxonomy): Eukaryota > Metazoa > Chordata > Aves > Coraciiformes > Meropidae > Merops > Merops nubicus. The sequence continues at coordinate 41,406 of NW_008592712.1, forward strand.
TGCTTATGCAGAAAGACATCTCAAAAGCAGAATATGAGTTCACAACTACATATACAAGTAGTATTGTTTAAGGCTATACTATTTCCGCTGACAACAGTATTTTAAATCAGATGCAGCTGAAAAAAAAGGACTGAAGGAAAATATAAACAGATGTCCTAATATGTATTAGCATCTGCTGAAAGAAATTTCATTTGAAAATGTAAAATACACTTTTCTGGCTAGATGTACTAATTAGTTAGACGCAATATTAACACACTTGAATCTTCTGAAATAAAAGTTTCACATGTACTGTATTTAAGTATACCTGGATATATTTCCAGCAAGTACAGCACTTGCTATCAATGGCAGTAAGTGCTAAAAGATATAAGCAATCCACACAATTAGATTTCAGGTCATTTAGATCAGTGTGAACTAAAACACATGTTAATGTGCTGTACACATTGCCACCTCCTCAAATACTGCTGAGTTTGACACATTAACTAATGGACCATCACCTGATAAACACTGGATGTGTGCAGATGAATAAAGTCTCAGATTGTCTCTGACTCAGACCAAGATTTTGACAATGACACAAAACGAGCAGTGACGTTGTACTACTGCACTATTCTTGTGCTGTGTGTAAAGAAAAAATGAGTAAAAAACAATAAAATTTAACAGTTTTCTGATAGAACTTCCTTGTTTATTTTATGAGAAAAATTTAAAACGTAGCTCAAGATCTACATTGTAATGTAAAATATGGGAAAGCTGACTATGAAACCCAACCAGTGTTTTAAATTCAAATAAAATTCAATGTTTGTGAAGGCTTAACGCTTTGCTGTTGAGTTAGATCCGATTTATAAAGGCCGATGAGCACATCTATTTCTGGCATGAACAAAGAAAGTGTTAATACTGTGGCTCTCTCACAGTCCTATCCTGTACATGGAGCTACCAGCTTCAACACCCACACTAAGCCCCATACTTCATCTTTCAGCTGAACTGTGCATATTGCTGCCTCCAGCCCAGGGCTACTGCACATCTCCACCGAACGACAGTGGCCTCCTGCAGAGAGCACACACACCTAGCCCGTTATTACACCGCCTTGCTGTGCTTCCTCCCCACTGTGTCACTCAAACGTCAGGCTACTGAAGACTTACTGGGCTAATGCACAAACCCTCCTCTAATTAAAGACAGGAGACAAGCTAATGTGCACAACTAAGTTGTGCTCTAGCACTGTAGCACTGCAGCTGGGGTAGTGAGTGCTGAACTGATTGAGAATTTTGAGAGTTAATGATTCATTCTCAAGGCAGTTGGTGGCATCAGCTTCCTTGTTGTTCAGTGTGATTGAGAATATGGCAAGATTTCCAACGCTGAACTTCTAGCTGACCCAGCTGGGATGGCCCCTTCCAAACTGCTTTCTCCCACCTTCAAGGCCACCGAGCACTACTGGATGGGGAGCATTATCACACTCCGCACACACGCTGTGCAAAGAACCATGATAAGATTCCTGCATCTTGGTTTTGAGGATATTCTTGCCTCTTTCTTTCACCTTGTAATTAAGGTTTTTTGACTTGTACTTGCTGTGATCTGTCTCTCTAAGGATGGTCAGCTCCCCTTCTGTAACCTCCTTCAGCATTACTCATCAGTCCTCTGGACTTGCCGTAACTGCCAGCTCACCAGAATTCACTGCGCCGAGTTCTCTTCTCCGTCTGCTTCTGTTTGGTTTGTTGCCAAATTTTTCTTTTAACTGTAAGACTTTTATCACACACTCACATGAAGGTCCAACCCACAAGTATCTCATCCCTTTTTTCTTTGCCCCTGTATTCATTATGCTGAGCATCGTTGGTTGAAAACTCACTTTTTTTAGACAAATTCATCCTTTCTTCCTCTAATACTGTAGTCTGTCTATAGAGAGAGTTTCAGTTTAATCCAGTTTGTCCTGATTCACTATAAACATGTCAACACTCACCCTAGATCAACTGCAAGATAGTAATTTTCATTGATGACTTTCTACATTTTCAAACAAGCATTTTTATGCTTTCTTTTATTCTGCTTACAGATCTGCCCATAAGCATTTGCAATATTATCTCATTATCTAGTTTCATAATCCACATTAAAATTCTCCTTTTCTTTGGTATCTAATCTTTTCTTTGGCCTTAAAAAAACAAAAATCATGCCTAAAACAGACCCTATGATATTGATTAATATTATCTCATTATATGCTTGTTCTTTCTATCTGTCTGTACCCCTGACATTTGATTAACACTTAAATTTTAAGCAATACTGACTTGGAACAATCTTTTTAGTTTATTTTGCATATTTATTAATATAGTTGGGTCCTCATCTGTGACTAACACTTTAGGCATTGTACTAATGATAATTATCATCATCATGTTGTTCTTTCTTTGTTGATATATAAGCATGTAAACTGGATTTTGTTTTCTGGGTAGGACTGCCAGACATGATTGTTAGGAGTTCTGCTGGAAGTAGAAACTCGTGTGCTTTCAGTAACAGTTTTCAAATTTGTAAAATTTGAAAACTGTTACTGAAAGGGTTGTAGTCTTTTGTGGTTTTAATGGGAATTAAGGATAGAAGAATTTTCAGGAACTGTCAGGAAAAAATGGTTTGGAGAGTGCTAATTAGAATGACTTTGCATTATATTGCCAGATAAGCAGCATCGACACGTTTTTTTTGGTAAACACATTGTAAGAAAATGAAAAATGAATTGGAAATTCTGCTTGTAGATGTATCAACAAGGACACATGAGAATAATACCCCAAAGTGACAGTCAGTCTTCATTTAAGAGAGACAATGAGAAATACTAACACTCATAGACAAATCTACCAATTATGAGAGGCTTCAAATGCTGGAGAACCCTATTTAAGAACAGAACCAGATAATTCTCCCAAATCATCATGAGCTGGAGGTATTAAATTATCTAGTCTGATGCCAGCACTTAGATTAAATTCTAATACATTGCCATGCACTAATTCTAATATTAGGGAAAAAGGGAAAGAAAGGGGAATGGAACATGCAAACACATTGCCATGACTGTATAAACTGTATTTTTATTTGGAATGAGAATTATTTAAGGACATCTGAAGCTCTGCTTTTCTTGCATGTAATCTGGGATGTGAACCTGAAAAAATAGCAAAAGGGCAGAAAAGCTTGGAAACAAGATGATTATGACAATCCTATCAAGAAGAAAGTGAAAATGCAAATGAAAAAGACATTTTCTAAATATAGTTTAATTTATAAATAAGACTTCACATCACAGATTTGTTTATCCTCATTTGGTGATAATTGTTCACAGCAGAATATATCAGAAAATTCTATAATAGGAACCACAGCCAGGAAATGTTAAATAATTAATCACCCTCCCAGCCACTTGCATTTCTGTTGATATAAATAACCGTATAATTCCAAACCCAATTATCACTACTTAGCCATTCCATTTTGTAGTTAAAATCCCACAAAATTAAAGTGCATCAATTGTTAATGGTAATAGACCAGACAAGGGATTAAAGATTATTTTAATGTTTATTTCCTGTCAGGAGGTTTTTTTGGCAGGAAGCACTATAGACAAAAGGCTACATTAAGATGAGACTCATACAATGTATTTAAATCTACTAACTTCTAAAAACCTTATGGTATAATTACTTGTTTAATCTACTTGTTCCCTGAAGATACGAATGGGGGTTTATCAAGCTGACTTCATTATATCTGCTTCATAGAAATCAAAATACTCTCTTTAACTTTTGAAAAAGCAGTCAAGCTTACCATAAACACAAATCCAAAAACCCACTTGAAAAAGGAATGGACTATACTAAAATATAAGGGGAACCAGATTATTGTCAGGACTTGTTTGTGTCCTATTCTGCTTGGTTTATCTCCTGTTACTACTGGCACTATGTATTTGCATACAAGACCTACTCCTTGTAAACACACTTCAACCAATCACTTTAACATCCATAAAACTTCATTAACTACAGAATTCTTTTTAACCTGCCACAAAATGGTGCCTTTTCTCTACTTTTCTGAAAAGTACCTTTTCATGGAAATGTATTATACCTCTTAGTTCAGAGATTACTTTTTTTCCTTAAAGCTTTTCTTTTTTATCATAAGACATTGCCAACAAAAACTGATAAAAGTACTTTTTTTTTTTTTTTGCATTAATACAGTGATGGGAACTCTGTAGAACGGGGTGTGAGGGCTTAGGGATTTGGGAAGGGGCTCTTAGAGTTTACTACCTCAATAGGCAGCAAGAGTAGGCTGAATTTTACACTCTTCAAAAGTCATCTGCACAAAGTTATAGACACACATATGTATCTTGGGTCTGTTGTGTGCCATCAGATTCAGAACTGGCAATAACTGTGCCAGTTATTTTAAGCTTATATTCACATTACCCTACACAACTTCATTCAAGTGATTCTTGTCTCTTTTATGTATGAACAGAAATCTACACAGGTACTAAATGTAAAGCCAAGTGGGAAATACTTCTGTTCTTGTGTACATGCAGTCCCTTCCTTGTCCATTCAGCAATACTACCTATTCCTCCAAAATCTCCAGACAAGTTACAGCACAAGAACATTATAGTACTCTGTATCCACATTCATTTCTTTTCCTGTAGGAAATCCTTACCCTGCATATACCAAATGAAATAAACAACACACCAAATCATGGTACAAACAGCATAGTACACAGCACTTCACGCTGTATCAACGACACAAAACTTCTGAGTCTGTATCTCTTCTGAGATTTGTGAGATCAAGTAGACATGGTAGGAAACCCACTCCATAACCTTTCACCAACACAAAATCTACTGTGAATAAGGTCCTGAAACTCTTTGCTCAGCTCTGATTTAAACTGCTGAAATACAGCCTCCCAAGAACACTTTGATCCTAATAAATACCTCCCCACAACATGATATGCTAATTACTTCAGAACTTGGGGGACCTTAAGCAACCTGCCTACAAGGCAGCTCTACCAGAGCACTCGCTCAAGTGGCCAGGACTGGATCTGGCCTCAACTATTCCTATTTAGCAGGTTTAAGATGTGATTTAAGTTGCCAGTCAGCCCAGCTTCTCTTCCCCAAACACTTACCACTGCAGTAAAGAGCAAAGCTGCTTTGGGTTTTAAGACAGAAAATTTCTTTGTAATTTTCGATGGTATTCAAAACTTTATCAATGAGAAGAATTAATCTATTTTGTGGAAATGAGACTTCTTTGAAAACTCTAATGCTCTGTATCTTTTATTTTTAAATTGTGACATTAATAATGGTCTCGGCAGCAAGTGGAGAGAATGTGTGAAATATATTCCCTCTTTATAGATTTCCTGTTTCTGCAGTTTCACGTGAAAAATGGCAGTGCCTTGCCATCTGAAGTTTTCAGTTTGTTTAACTCCAAGCAAAAGACAATTAACCAGCTTACAGTATATGGTCATGAGACTATAATTGCTCACCAGTGCTACTTGTTGTGCCAGCTGCCACAACAAGCAGCATTATTTCAGCTTTACTAGCCTAGCAAACCTGCTTGAGGTTACCAACTATGACAACGGCCTGATGCTGAGAAGAAAATATTTCATGAGAAAAAAAAAAATTCCATAGCATTCTTGAGGTGCTGAATTAGCACAGACTGAAACGAAGAGACAAGGTGGATTCTGGACAAGCATTTAGAAGCATGGGGCATCTTTTAATAACTTTTTCTTAGAAGCCAACAAATTAATATCTCATTGCCTTCTTTATTTTCTCATACAGTTTCTCCCATTTTCTAGAATTTTTTTTTTTTTCCCCAAAACTCCTTTAAGCAAATTTATATCCTGAATCTATACATCTTTGATTATCCTCTGCAACACAGAAGTTTTAAGTAAGAAATGACATATCAAACTTTTAATAGGAAGTTATAAATACTTGAAGAAAGGATGGTTTAGGTGAATGACAATGATAAATGAAGCCTTTCAAATCCTGCTTTGCGTAGAAATCGTTCTCAAACTGAGCAAAACGAGTTCCCATTTGAGAGAGGTTCAATGGAGTTGTGTATGCTCTCACAGATATTCTCAGAACTGGCCCTGTTTTGACATTTGTAGACAAGGAACTTGTAGATATAACAATCACAGACCAACATCTGCTCTATCATTACTGATAACCTCTACTATAGGTTGAAATAAGAAAAATATGACTTAGATCACCAATGCACATCCAAAACTTTGTAGTTCTCAGTGTAGCATGCTCAGGATTACCTGTTATCCACATCAAAGACAAAAAGTACATCATTAACATCGTTCTCTGTAATGGCAATGCAAGGGAATCCATGTTAATGGTTCCTTATGAGTAATCATGGTAGACTCTTGGCATTAAGATGAGGAATATTAATCTTCCAGAACATAAAAGCATAAATGACACCTACACCTCTATGCAAAACCAACACAAATCAATTACCTAAATGCAATTTAATTCAAGATTCTTGGTATACCAATATAGAGATAGAACACTATATGATCAAGAAGCTGAAGAGGAAAGCTATATTTCTAAGACCACATGTCATTGTCTAGAGATTCTTTTGGTTCTTTTTGGTATGCAAGAAGATATTAGGTTTTTTAATGAATGCAAAAATGGAACACAAAGCATATGCAAAGCAATAATGTAATACCTGGACAAGAGAGCTTAAAAGGATAATGAACTAAATTAAAAAGGAGGGAATAAAACCATTTACTATGATTATGACATTCTAATCTCACTAACATCTGTACTGGAGAGTAAAATAAGTTTCCATTTTCAGTTTAACAAAATTGTCTTCACAGGTTTCAGATAATGCAAATAAATAATTGCATATAACCTCATAATCATTACCAATGTGCTACACTGTGAAATGGGACTCTCTAAAACACCAGAGCATATTTCTCAACGTATTGTCTCTTGCTGACCTCCAGATCAAGTTTGTTCAGTGTCTGACTAAAAGAATGTTCTTTGGTTTTGTTTCTGCTTTTCTAAATAACTGCTAGCTCTACAAATTCATTATGGAAATAGAATAAAATCCAATCCATTCTTCCATAGCTATGTTGGCTTAGCCTCACCAAAGGAAATAAAACACATTTGAGTTACTAAGGTGACCAGTTACAACAGTTATTCCACACAGGGCTAAGATACAGTAAGATAAAAGCTGCCTGTTTTATGTAGTAATCCTTCTGCCTACGAGTGTCTATTGAGAGACAGCATGCAGGAAAGAGCAGGAAGCAACATAATTTATTCAGCAAGAATACTATGGGGCACAAGAGCTTGGAAAAAGGCACACATACCCTTCCTGCCTCATGTTCCACTGAGCTAAAATGTACCTGCAAATAATAAATACTTATTCCATTTTTCATACTCTTGCCTTTTCTTCCTTCTCCCCTTAATTTACTTTATTTCTTTATGAACATTTAGATTTTACTTTTGCTGAATAAATAAATGAAAAGACAAGGAACGTTTAAGGAGACAAAAGGCCCTGGGAGTTTCGCCGCTGGCAAAAGGAGAAAATGCCACTCATGGAGGTAGTGAGTCAACTACCAATGTGGAAATCTGGCAGAATTCCTGCTTTTTAGAATCATGGTATATATGACTTCATTTTAGTGCATACAAGGTTTTCTTACAAAGTTGATTCTGCAGGGGGTTTTTGCAATTGGTTTTAGTTTCTTCCACTGCCTCGTCTCACTTAAATTGAGTTCATCAGTAAAAACCAATTGACATCCACACCTTTTTTATCAAAGTCAGTGAAGTTTTCAAATGTAGCAGATTGTCAATCACTGATACATCATAAACCAAACTAATTCCTGGGCATAATCCTATTCAAACTATGAAGTAAATTCATCTGACTATGTTCATCTCAGTGTATTTTACTCAGCGGAGTAGGCAGTAAAATTTTCTTTCATCCCAGAAGACTTTATTTTATAATTCTTTCATCTGGGGTTCCAGGAAATGTTAAGATGTTAACTATCTGACAGAGTTCAAATCAGTGCCAAGTAGTTTTTTATAGCACAGGTTTTATTCCCTGATTTCAGGGGACACAGACATCTGATGAAAAAGGTGGAATAATTCTTGCCTTAGTGTGTAAAATCAAGATCAATTTAGTAACCCACTCCTCTAATACCGTATGTGCAAAGAAATAATTTAGACTCCTAGTTAATTTGAGTATTGAACTGAAATTCTGCAGCTGCTTTCTGCCAGTCCTGAAAACAGAAATTAATTTCAATGACCAAGTCGAATGGAGTGCTGCTCTGTCAGGTAATTAGTCATCGTCTTTTGCTACTCAGGGTCTATCACTGTGCTAATCCATACATAAACCCCAGTATTCCCCTAGTCACTCACAATCTAAAGAGCTGTTTAACTACCTATTTCTCCCATTCAATCCCACCCCAGATATCAGCTGCAAAATGAGCATTCTTTCATGTTTAGCTTTCTTCCTACTATTTACTGCCAGCAGAATTAATGCAACTGATTTACATTTTCTTTTTTTCTGTTTGATCAAGTCTGCTGTTGATTAAGTAGAGCTTAAGGGAAAAAATTATACTCCTGCAGCTTTCCTACTTGACTTGCCAGTTTATTAATGAAAGAAGCAAGGATATTGATGGCCCAGAAACTACAAGTGCAGCAATTAAAGGGTATGTCCTTCCACGCTTCTAATTAAAAAAGAGTTCCTTTGCATTAAAAAATATAGTTTAGTGTCATATTTATATTTAATTCTCACTTCTGCTCTTTTGCCTTTTTTTCTTTGTTTATCCTTTTTAAACAGAAATCTACCTGAAAAACTTAGATGGGCTAGAATAAAGAAACTTTCCCTGACAACCATTTCTGGAAGCTTTGTTCCCGGACAATAGTCTTAATGATAAAACAACAAAGCCAACCCTGCCTCGTAAGCGCTTATGACCAGGAAATATCCACTGATAAATACCACTATGAAGGTAACCCTGTGGTTTTTTCCTTGTGTACATCAGCAGAGTTTGTGCAACATCAGACTCACAAGAATTGAAGATTTTTTGATACAAATCCTTTGGGACATATAAAGATGACTAGACCCTTCCCTCCTAATAATTCCTCACTTAGTATCTAAATTCTAGATTCACTTATTTTCATATGAGGTATTTATATGAATCTTACAGTTTCCTTCTGCTTCATACCTAGTTTGTCCTCCTTCAGAAACACTTGAAGCCATAACATTGCCAATATTTTATTACTCTGCTGAGTCAGTCCCTTGCATATTAATGGTGTACCTTCAACTACAGATGAACAGATGACTCCTATTTCTGTCTGGGACTTTGGTTTTGTGGTGTGCAATTCACCAGAACACATGGAGCATCTTCCTCCTCCTTGCCTCTCCCTCTCCCCTGGAGAATGGCGAGAAGGGCAGTGATCAGATTAGGCAGATAATGTGCTTGTATTACCGGGTTCCCAACAGGCAGGGATAGCTGTGTATTTAAGGACAGTAAGCTTTTCTCAAAAGAGGTACTAAAGTGAATCACAAAATTTCCCAGAGCTCCCAGCTGGCCAGAAGAGCAGTAACACAAGAGTGACTCTTCCTCAGGGCTGACAGGGTTAGCGGACTGGACCCCCACGTTCCTCCCGGAGCCATCCCCGACAAGGCTCTTTCTGCCTCCCTGCCAACCTGAAAACACCACCGGGACCTGGGGGGTGGAGTTGTTCTAAGGGACCTTTTGTGATAGAAATTTCTTAATCACTCCCAGTTTTAAGGTGACTTCCTAGAAATGGTGACCCTCACAAGTACCACTTGAAAGACACAGAAGCTTTAATCTTTTTCAGTGGAATC
>NW_008592712.1:51209-58709 GCF_000691845.1 Merops nubicus
GAGCTCTTATCTCTCCTCTGACCCTTTTTCCCCTCTAGCCTTACACTCTTGGCACCATTGAAGAGTCAGAACCATTAAGTTGGTGTCAAGTGGCTGTGCTATTCATATTCTGTTATAGTCAATGACAATTAACAGCGCCATTCAGAAAAACCAGGTACTGTATTACACAATTGGAAAATTGATCTTATCTGAGCCTTAAAAATCAGCAATGTTCAGACCTCAACTCTCATGCAAAACAGAAGAAAAGAAAAAAAAAAGGGGTGGGGTGGGGGTGGAAGTACTGCCTGACCTCAGGAGCACAAAAAGCCATTGGCAAGGCTCAGAAACAACTTGAAAAAGTGGCCAAATCTCTCTGTGACTATAAACTCTGATTTTTTGTCATCAAACAAAATGATGTTAGAAAGGAGAGTACAAATTCAGCTGAGTGCTTGATGATCACCTTCAAAGTTGTTATTGCAGGCAAAATGCAACATCTTAGCATTGCTGACACATCAGAAAACCTCTGTGTGTGCCAATTCCAAGCTCTCTGCAGCACACGCCCACAGGCAAGTGCCCCTGCACCTACAACATAATCTTCATTTCTAGTACTAGCACTGAACAGCTATTTTCATAAATGTTTTTCCTAGAAATGAGCACAGGCACATCTTTCTTTAATGAATTACTGAATGGATCCAAAAGGAGAGGATTAACAAATAACTCTCTACTTTGGAAAGTGAGAATGTTTTCCTACACCTGTGACTCTCAGCATTAACTACAAACTGGTACAGTAGTTGATTACAGTTTAGTCTATCTGCTTGAAACCACAGGGGGAATTTTAGATAGCAAAACTCAGTTAGCTAGCTTGAATTTAACTAAAGCACCTGAGCTAAAACCTTTTCAGACAAAGAAAGCATTGTAGAATCAGGAATAGCTCCAGGCCACCCTTACCCTCCCGACTCTTACACTTTGTCTCAGAGGGCACTGCTCCTGCAAGTCACCTGCCAGGGGACACTGGCTTTTAACAGAATCCCAGACCAGAGCGAGACCTATTGAATCAGCAAGCCACTGTGTCGGTTGTGTTCCCCAGCCAAGTACTGACTCACCCAGGGAAGTACAACATAACCTGACAGGAGCAGGCTGCAAGATCTGTAGAGTCACTGCTTCAGTTCAAGCACCTAACTGAAATATTCTGCAATCAGATGGGGAAAAAAAAAAAAAGAACCCAAAACAAACAGTCTTCAGTTTCACATGTCCTAAAATCTGAATGATTGCACCTACCGACGGAAGGACTGTGCATCAACTGCAGTTCTGCTTCAGATTCCTGTTTTCCAGGCCAGGACCAGTGAAATCTTTCCTGGACCTGACCTCTCTAAGATGTCCTGAGCCACTGTGATGAATTTAGGTGTCTTTTTTTTTGTTGTTTTTTTTTTTTCATCCCTTCACTCTAAGTATAAGATATCTGTACAAAATACTGGAGACTAAGGCCTTGCACACATTACTTTGGAGACTCATGGTCAAATCCATTCCAGTGGAAAAAGTGATAGTCCCAAATCGACCTCTTGTGCACCTGGAAGAGAACAGCTTCTATTCTACCAGATGTTTTACCTGATGCCAAGTTTTCCTGGGGAATCAGGAACAGACTGAGCACAGAAATCATCTTTGTTCATCATTTTACTTCACAGAATACAATAAGAAATCATCAGCTAGCTTCAGTTCTCTGGGAAAAAAGTCTCAGATTGTTGCCTTAATGAAAAACATAGAATAGGCACAAAGCCACTATAGTTATACTTAAAAATCAATACTCCCTATTGGTCTTATAATTTGTGTACCAAATATCCACTTTAAAATGTGCATAAGCCTTGAAATAAAAGCTAGGGAGTTTATATTTCAGACTTTTACATGTTTTCTACAATTTCAATATTTACAAAACAATGTGAAATGTTATATAGGATTCTCTGCTTGGCAGTAAGAGTCTATTCTATTTTTTATTTCTTTTATTGAGAGCAAGAATAAAATTCCCAAACTGCTCCAGTGCAATTAAAATTACTTTTATTCATACAGTTACCTCTACGTCCACCATAAGCATTCCACAGTACTAATCCTTTTAGGCCCTGATCCAGCAAAGCACTTTACTGTTTCTTCTTCTTAAAACTGCAAGTCTCCCCACTGATTTCAGTACAGTTGTATTAGGGATGATCTTGGCCTACTATAGCAAAAATAATGTTAAAAATACTGTTATTCTTTTTTTTAAAAAAAAAAAAAGAAGAAAATTGAAAGCCTAAGAGTCTTCAATATTTCTCTGTTTTAAAGGAAGGCATTACCCGTGTGCATTTGAGTACAGTCCAGTAGTGGGTTATTTTTGTACAGTTAGGCCAATTCAGGTAAGGAGTCTCTTTGTATTAGAGACGCATTGATTTCAGATCTAGATGGTTTCAATAAGCTTCTTACACCCAAACGTTACAAGGACAGGGACATAAAAATGTCAATTACATAAATAAATCTGTAAGTATTGATAAATGCCCAAAATTAAATAAACCCACTTCACTCTAAGAGCCTTTGCAGCTGATACGGTTGTAAAACAATAAGAAAACCATCATAATTTGCATTTTTATAGCTACATTCATCAACAGCTCAAATATTTATCATGAATACCAACCCACTACAGGCAGGAACTGTTTGACAGTATAGCTCTGCCCTGACTGTAAAGACACTGAACCATGGCTGGACACCTGACCACAGCCAAAGCTTCTTAAACTGGTATAAACTGCCATTGTCTTTGGCTACTTCTTTCTCCCTTGTTTTTGCTGGTGCAAGAATTTATACGAGTATGCAATGAACTGGATCAGGAAACTAACCTGGCTGAAATATAAACCATTGAAAAGTGCTGACTTTAATGAAGAGGGCAGTTCAGGGAAGCAGGAGCCTGAGACTGCTTAAGATAGCATTGCCCCAAAATAAATGTACATCAAACGGTGCATCCTGAGGCTCAGAGCAGCAGCCAGCAGCAGAACCATGGATTTCACACAAGCCATGGGGGTATGCTGGGATGAGAGCCACAAAATGGATGGGGGACATTTCTTGGGGGGCTTCACAGCACAGCTTCTGATTACTGTGGAGGAAGAACAAAATTTAATTTGCCAGAGCTGTCTAAATACCCCAAGCAAGATGACTCTATATGAAAGCATTTTCCAGTGACTTCCAGATTGTTTCTCCAGCCTTACCAGACAGCCGTCCTAACTGGCTCTCAACAATATTTTTAAGTGCCTGCTTTACCACCATTTAAAGCAGTGCACATGAGAGAGACTGAATACATTAGGTAAATGAATTCCTGTGGACATTGTGAAGGGAATAATGCCCTCCCATTTGGTTTATCCTGTACTGCAATAAAAGTGGGATTTTTTTTTCAGTCAAGGTGCTGCAGTAACCCAAACGATAGTCATATTAAATTTCTAAAAGACAACTTTAAGAAAGATCTTACTGCAATAAAAGTGAGGATTTTTTTTCCCTTGGCATCCCAGCTTGCCATAGAAATGAGTGAGTTGCTGAATTTCTGCCAAGTATAGATGGTTCAGCATGCTATTAGATTAGTCTGTTTATACAGAAACAGCCAAAAATAGGAAACACACAGAAGCTATTAAAGATATTGTCCTGTGAGGGAAATATTTGAATGGTTTTGTTACTGCAACTGGGAAATAAGATATGAGTCAGTATTAATGTGATAAAGAAGTTAATGTGTTCTAAAGCAAACAGTTAGTTTCTTCAGCTTGTCTCTGAGTTGACAATAAAATAAATGTACAGACAATTATGTAGGGTTGGATGAGCCTGCAAGTAAGTGTATCCAGTTTAAAGCTCAGCGCTGCCAGTGGGTTAGAATTGAAACTCTGTTATCAAGTAATGATATGCTAACCCCAGGTAGTCTTCAAAGAAAATGGATGATTCAAAATGCCATGCATCACTGAGCTGGTGGAAGAATGGTCAATAGTGTTTAGTGTTTAAGCTATTTCAACTGGTCAAAGAGAATTTCATAGAAAATTTCCTTTGCGTTCACCATTTTGCAATGGATTTTGTAGATTCTTTTCACTTTTGACATAGTCTAATGAAAAATAAAAACACCTTGGTTATGTTATTTTATGTTATTTTATTTTCAATCAAGGTAGTGGTAATATTTCATAGTGGATTTTACTGGCTTTTTAAAGGGCAAGCCAGCATAGAAAAATTTGCCTGTCCCATATGTGACACTGAGCATTCATTCTTAAACATAGCCACACACAGTCCTGATGCCCTGACCTCCTTTTCTCCCTTCTTCCACATATTAACAAACACAACTAATTCTTAAAGGGTTGTAATGCCTTAAAACCTCTCCTGTAAGCAAAAGAACAGGCCATGATAATGTATCTACATTTTATATATACATATAAATAAAAGGTGTACATATTTTCTCTGCAGTAACCCACTTCTCCTACAAACCCAAAGACTACATATACCATTCCTTAAGGGCCAACACATTTGACCAGTGAAGAAGAACAAGTCCAAAGCTAAATAACTCTCCCACTGAGAAATGCCCCTCTGCGGTATTTTCTTTTTTATGGTGAGAGTGCCCTGGGCCAAGCCAAGCATCTCCCTGATGTTAACTCACTTTTAGAACATGAGAGGAGAAGCAGCATCTTAAAGTGCACGTGGAAACTTAGACTAGTCAGTGCAGAACAAAATTTTGTAAGTACACAGAGGCATTTGATTAGCAAGAGGCCCATGAATTCTACACCAGTGGCTCATTTCCAGAGAGATCTGAAAGCTGGTCTCAAGTCACTCTGCCCATGTAATGTACACACAAAGATTAGGCACAGTATTTGGAAGAGGAAGCAGCTGCAGAAATTCTGTGGAAGTACCACAGTTAAATACATCTACATTGCAAAGACAAAAACCTGCAGGTAGTATAATGATATTTACAGCAAAGTTTAGGAGCTCTGCAATAACTAGCAACTAGATCTTGGAGTCAGGCTTCTCCCAAGCACACGTCTACTCCAAATCAAGTCAAGCTGTTACATGAACAAGCCTAAAGACTGTTAGTGATTTTGAGGCCTTCGTTGAAATTTATCTCTGGGATAAGTATATGTTTCCATTCAACTCCATAGAAACCAGGCTTATTTATTATTTCATGAGCCTAATTCCTTACTACAGGCAATAGGAAGCATGACTTACATGTCCCCTGACACCCATCAGATAAGGACAATATTGTTGCGTCTATGCAGAGGACCCTCCAAAATTGACGGCATGCACAGCATTTTCCTTCCTCAGCCTGATTCCTTTGTGACCATGAAGTCCATGGCTAGACTGGGAATCTCTTTAGCTGGAGAATAAATTTGCAGCATCTTTTAAGTATTTGTGGCAATGTAATCCCAGCCTGCACAGTTTAGAGCATATGTTGCTGTTTTTTATATATATATATATATACACCTATACAGATATATATCTATCTAGCTACGTGTATTTAAAGCATATGTTGCTATTGTTTAGACAGAAAATGGAGTCTCCATAAACAAACAAATTTGATTTATTACTTGTTTGTGATTGTACACTAAGCACCTGTATTTTTAAAACAGCAGAAGCTAACAGCAGAGACGTAGCAGTTACTCTGAAATGAAACAACAGACACAGGAAACATAACGTGCCTTAGAGATGTACAGGAGGCTTAAAAACAGAGAACTTCCTTTTTCAGTACGGGGACAAAGCAGCAGAAAAAGAAAGTAATATGTTTGTGCTTGGAGCTGGGAGAAGAAAAAAGAGCTAAGCTTTACTGGCCACATGTCTCAAGCCAAATGGATGACTTTTAAACAAAAGCACCTCTCTTGCTTCGTTTCATTTTCAAACTGTAATGTCTGAACAAGACAATGGAAAAGTTTAATCTCTAAAACATGAATGCTGAAAACAAATGCATTAGAAAATACCAAGCCAAAGCTGTGCTGGTGACACAAATGTGAAAAATGGAATTGAAATAAACTGTGCCAGAAATCTATTTCTAAAAATATGTCTTTACAGTAGTGATATTTATAAATTTGACATACTCTAAAATTTAGCTCACTAAAGATTATTTCTATGCAAATATGCATTTCTCAAACCCCATAAGCGTGCAAAAAATCCCAAACACATTTCCTGAAAATCAATTTCTGTGCAGTACAAATGTATCAAGTTAGAGGCAGCATGCTGATAAATATTAAAAAGGTCTACGCTGTGCAAACTGAAAACTTATAACAGGACACAGTAGTACAGTGCAGTGTGTAGAGGTTCAGAGAGAACATGAAACAGCCCCACGCTTTCAAAAGGACTCTGTGGTCTGACATTAGTCATTTTGGTTCTGATAAAGGATGTTGTAGAAGGTGCTGCCCACATTATGCAAATCACTAACCACTTAATTTCCTTCCCAAGTGGTAAAGCTCAAGCGTTTTCCCTGAACATACAGTGCTCATTTTCTTGTAACTCTGCGGTTTCTTTTCAATAGCCTGTGAATGCCAGCAAGTAAGAAGATAGCAGTAAGAAACTAAGAGGTTACTCAATGATTCCAAAGGTTATAGGAGTGCTTTTTAGATAAGATCTGAACATAAATTCTATACATCCACAAAGCATTTTTACTTCTAATAATACTCCATTAGCTGCTTCAATTTCAAAATGCTTGGATAAGACTTTCTCTCTCTCCCTCCACTGCCACCTCATATTCCAAGAATTAAATATAGTTCATTCCTGGGCCATTTCTAGCCTGAACTTCTTTTAAGAAGAGATTTACTCTTTTAGAAGCAATATAGTAGAAATTACGCGTTATTTTTACAACAGCTAATTTTGTGCTGGAAAATATTTCAGGTAGAAACTATTTTGATATATAAACATAATCCAGTTTAATGATTTCTGCAAAAGTCTAGCTTCCTTCCCTTAAAAAGTACCATTTGCTGCTACAAATTGTGTTTGAAAAAAATCTACATAAACCATATAATAAATAAAGCAATGTCAGCACTGAATTGCTTTTCTTATTAATAAACAAAATCCAAAACATTTCTTAAAAGTATTGCTTAAAATGCAAAAATATCATTTTGGAAAAAGGCACTTAGAAAAACAGGAAATTGTCAGCCTCACACCTGTCCCTATAATTATTCAACATACATAGTTTCTAAGCAGATTCTCTTCCTTATAGCTAGAATACCCCAACTTAACCTATGCACAAGACAATAAATTATTTTCTTGACTGGACAGTACCTGACACAAACTCTGGATGTTTCCCCTCCGAGTATGCTTGAGTTTTAAAAGAGACAGTTAATAACAGATGGTGTAACATGCATATTTCCATCCAAAGCAGCAGGAGTTTATAGTGCCCCCATGAAGTTGCTGCAAGCGAAAGACCCTCTTCCCTTCCCTTCAGATGTACAGTCTGCCACTGGTCAACAAGCTATTAATGTAATAATAATAATTATTATTGTAAAAAATTCTAGCTGAACGTTAACAAGCAAATCAAAGCGCTATCAAAGACACCTTCTG